>NC_052501.1:51591882-51708706 GCF_016617805.1 Bactrocera tryoni
AACTGAGTTGCTTTAGCCAAGTCGTTCAATCAAAATATACGTGCTCTAGCCCTTCAGATTTTATGATATCAGTTTCAAATTTCTACTCAGATATTTTTCTTCTACAAGCTGCTCATTTGTAGGAAAAGCCGACATTGGATCACTATACCATATAGCTATCCCATAAGCTGTACAATTATAATCATATCCTTGTATAGCAAACTTTTTTAAGTGGCATTAAAATTTTAGAAAGTTTACATGATACAATCATCGAAGAAAGTGTGCAGATCTGACCACTATAGTATATAGCTGTGTTACAAGCTGACCAATCAAAATCTAGTTCCCTTTTAGAAACTTTGTATTTGTGAAGGGTATTACAGCTTCGGTGCAACCGAAGTTAACGGATTTTAGCAATAACACGCAAAATATTTTCATTCGAGTCGTCGCTCATCTCAGGCTTTTGTGCATAGACAAGCGACTTCACATAATCCACAAAAAATAATCTAGATATGCTAAATTTTACGGTCTCACCAAAAGTTTCCTACAATAAATTGATTGTTTCGTTGGGTGTATGGCATGTAGCACCGGTTTTGTTCCTCATTGACTGCAACATTATGGCCAGCTTCATATTTGAAGAGCAGGTATACCCACTACAAATTTGTCTTGCGAATATCAGCATCGGTGGTCGTCTCGTTTTGAGGCCATTCATTGAATGTGCGATGCGTTTGATAGTTGTTCGGCTTCACCTGAACTGTTTTATTGTTAAGCAATTCCCACGATTTACATACGCTACTCTACAGTAAGTCTGTTCGTTATGAAATGGATGAATAAATAAAGGAATAGATGTCAAAAAGACCGTCTCCGAAAAAAATATAGCCTCATTCAGAACCACACCTTTAAAAAACACACGTTATAAGCGATTTGAAATATTCATTGTAAATACCAAAATTATTACATTTCGCGTTCTTACCATATGAGTGATTCATAGCTAGGACTGTGCGTAATTGAGATGAGATTTTATAAACATCTTCTTCTTCTTTTTTGGCACAACATCGCGCAAATCGTTCTTCCTTTTCGCTGTTCGGCGGCAAATTGAGTCTCCACGCGAAGCCAGGTCCATCTCCACATGGGCTTTCCAATGTAGTGGAGGTCTTCCTCTTCCTCTGTTTCCCCCGGCGGGTACTGCGTCGAATAATTTCAGAGCTGGAGCGTTTTTATCTATACGGACGACATGACCTAGCCAGCGTAGCCGCTGTCTCTTAATTCGCTGAACTAAATATGTCAATGCCGACCATTGACTGCGGTATTCGCTGTTTGCCATGCGTAAAGTATTACAATAAATCGTCGGCAGAACCTTTCTCTCGAAAACTCTTAACGTCGACTCATCAGATGTTGTCATCGTCCATGCCTCTGCACCACATAGGAGGACGGGGATGATGAGTGATTTGTAGATTTTGGCCATTGTTTGTTAAGAGAGTTAACTTCCCAATTGCCTACTCAGTCCGAAGTAGCATCAGTTGGCAAAAGTTATTTAGTGTTGGATTTCGAGGCTGGCATTGTTGTTGCTGTTAATACTGGTTCCAAGATAAACGAAGAATATACGACTACGAAGTTATGACTGTCAACAGTGAAGTGAGAGCAAATGCGACGATCTATTTTTTTTTTGATGAAAGGAAATATTTTGTCTTGCTCTCGTTCACTACCAGACTTAGTTGCTTCGCTTCAATGCTCAATCTGAAGAAAGTGGAACTAACGGCTCGATTATGGCAAATAATATCGATGTCATCGGCGTACGCCAGTAGTTGAACCTTCTCTATTTAATTCTGCGGCACGAATTATTTTCCCCAGGATCATTTGGTATCGAAAGGCTCGGAGAGGTCCTTCCCGATTCTGTCGGAGCTTTTGTAGTTGCTCAAAGTCAGCAGTCCTTTTAATTTTGCGGGGATACCAAATGCAGACATAGCAGCATTCACGCAGCTTTGTTTCTTGCTGTCAAAAACAGCTTTGAAATCAGTATCATTACATGTTCCTTAAAATAAAATGGTTTGTAAAATAAAAACTAAAGCACATTTTTTAAATGCTTAGCTTTAAAGCATTACCGAAAGGGACCAACTATCAGGCATGAGTGAGCACTTAAAAACGTAACAATAATACATTTAATATATACACATATATTATATTATATTATATTATATTATGTTATGTTATATTATACATATGTATGTGTACATGTAAGCTCTGCATTTTTCCGTGACAGCAATTTTCTTGCAACTAAATACAAAAACAAAAGTTCTTTATATTTGTTAGTAGGTGTAATATATTTGTAAGAGCATGTGGAAGCGCAGACATAACGCCTACACGAATGCCTGCTGGCCAACAAAAAACCGCTATGGTGTGCACAGCAACTGCTCATAACTACAAAATAGTGTCCATATATATGTATGTTTGTTGGGCTGTGTGCGGTGTAATTACGGCGCTTGCATGTCGTTGACAGGCTGGGGTGTCAAGTGTCATTAGCAGTGGCGACTAACAAAAAATAAATAACAACAAATTACACTGGAACTAAAAATAAAATCGAGAACAAACATATTCATGCAGCCAGGCAACTCACAGATGCATTTAGATATGCACACATATGTATGCACATAACGGTGCAATTGAAACTTAGCCTTCGGCGTTGAAGCAAAGGTTGAGAACCATCGTCATATTGAAATGGTGAGATGAGCACATGTGAGTATGTATGAGCATGTGTGTGTGTGTGTGGAATTGCAGTCTATGCAATAGGAAAGCCAGACACACTCTTCCTGTTGAATAATATAACACTACATATACAGTTTCTCACACATGTATGTTGATTTTTACTTGCTGTCGTATGCACTTAGGCCTGCCGGTCCATAAATAAGTCCGAATATTGCCTCGAGCTGCAGTGAGCTGTGTTGTAGCAACATAGTAGACACCATCAACGAAATGCTCTGCTGTGTTCTCGCATAATTTGCAGACATTGCAGGCTTGTAAGTGTTGATACGGCATTAAGGCAACATTTCTAAGGTTATTCATGCGATAAGCAAAATCCTTCCACCCCATTACTTATTCTTAATATTCTTCGTATAATATTTTGAAATTTTGCATGTAACTGGACTTGATTTTTAAGATAATGATTACAGCATTAATAGATATTTTGCAAGACTTCATCTCTTTAAGCGTTAGACCAGTCAAACGGCTTTATTGGACACGTATTTGCATGAATTTCTTTCACTTTTGCAATATGTTGCAACGGAGTACCAGTAGTAGCTTTGTTCACCTAAAGGTTCTTTTTATCACCTAAGAAGTCAATTGAAAATCCCCAGCCTAGCATAGTAAAACATATCTTTTGGCAAACTTATTATTTGTTTGTTTGCAACATACTTAGTTCCTTTTAAACGTGATGCACTGATTAAAGCGATGAAACCTCGAGTTGAACTTTGCTTGGTTCCGATCCTCTGGTTGACGTTTTGTGCCTTAATATATTTGCCTAGCTTTGATTCTTGCAAGTTGAAGGAGAATGAAATGTTCGGTTTCACCCGAGAATAGTCTTCCTTACTTTTTGTAATACAATTTGCCCCAATTTCGTCGATCACCTCTTCATTCGACGAAAATTTGCTAGCGAACATTCTTTTGAGATCTGAGAACAGGAAATAGTCGCTGGGGATCAGATCTGGAGAATACAACGGATGCGGAATCGATTCGAAGGCCAATTCACGGATAGTTATCAACGTTTTCACTGACTTGTGACACGGTTCATTGGATTGGTGAAACAGCACTTTGCATTTCTTCAAATGCTGTCGGATTTTGGTGATTTCGTCTTTCAAATGATCCAATAACGCTATGCAATAGTCGCTGTTGATGATCCCTCATTCAGCTAGTCAATAAAAATTATTTCATACGCATCCCAAAATACAGACACCTTAACATTGCACGCCGATTGTTGCGTTTTTCCAGCTTTGGAATAGGTTAATCTGGTACAGTCCACTCGGATGACTGTGAACTGGACTAAGTGACGTGGCCATGTTCCCTTTATTGTCACATATGGACGCAAGTACTCGGATTTATTGCGTTTGAACATCTCCAAACATTGCACCGAATCATCAGCTCGTCGATAGTGTTGGTCAAAGTGAGATCGCTAGGCACCGACTTTGCACAGAGCTTTCTTATGATGTCTTTTTGTAGGTAACAACCTTTTTAAGGCGTCCACTGCGTTCACCGTCTTTGGTGCTCATATCACCACGTCTAAACTTAGCATACCAATCCTTGATAGTTGATTTTCCTGCGGCTGTTGTTAACTAGCCAAATTTTTACTTCAGCTAAATTTCTTTCTTTCAAAAAGGAATATTTCATCAACACGCAAAATTTCGTTGTAACAATTCTTTCACAATAACAAAAATTGCTTAACTCAAAACGATTCACAAACTAACGATCCGCCAGCTATTAAATTTATACACGCGCCTTTTGTATATAAGGTTAGGGCTAATTAAAAATCATAAGGATTTACTTATAGTAGGAACATTTATTTGTCAGACCAGGAACTGGACAGGTAAACAGGCTGATCTGACGAGTTAAAATCCGGGTGCGTTTCTGTCTGACCGACCATTCGTTCATTTTTGATGAAACTTGGTATACCATACCATACCTTGATATAACAAACATGTTTGTATTATGATTTCGTCGAACTTTGAATTTTGAATTCTCTCCCAACATTTTCTAATAGAAAGTTTTGCCCACACCTGAAGGTATTTCTCAGTCTTTGATCCTTTAACTTAGCCATTTCTTACTTGTTCAATTAGGGCGGTGGCTGAGCGATGGCTCTCCTTTCGCGTTTGGTCAAAAAGTCAGTCACAATCAAGTCCAGTTCAAATTTGATGATGAGTACAATACACGCTTGCATCGTTACATCTACATATTAGATTATTTTACTTTAATTTGCTGACAACTCTAATCAGCGCTTTAAACTTTTTAATATATTTTAATCATACTTGAAAGAATTTGTCTTGTCATTGCCATGGTAAATAGCGATATACATATGTATCTGGATGTGTGTATATAATGAATTAGTCTAATGCCGGCTGCAATTCACTTCATCAGTACTTGGAGCTTCACAATGAATACAATCGCGCACATCAGCATTCAAATTTCAAAGGACATTGAAATTTTTAACAATCAACAAAAATTCGCAGAAACATTTCTCTTATATTTTATTTATAAAGGATGTGTATACACACGTACGTACAAGTATGTACCACATATTTTCAGGCATATAAGTTTGCCGCGGCTTGGCAGTCACTCCTTGGCATTACTCGTAGTGGCTGTCTGGCTGGGTGAGAAAGTGCGCCTGCCCGCCGGCATTCTCGTATTCTGCTGAATGTAGACATGAAACGAGCCAACGCCGTGTTTACCGAGGCGTCCTACCCTCAAGCGAGACTGCAGCATTTGCTGAACATTTACGTGGTTTTCATTTAATGTTTACTCTACAATTCCGATTTTTTCTGGTGAATTTACTTTTTGTTTGCACGGCAAAAAATACGCTGTGTCACAAAATAAATATACATATGTGGGTTTGATTGTATACACATATGTATGGGTGTGTGTGTACAATTTTTATTACAATTTGATACAGCTGTTGGCTTCAGCGCTCATAGGCTGGCGCCAGCATACAATCAATGCCTTACAAGTAAATGTATAGTGTCACCCACACTTGATTATAAGTATACATGTATATTATATCTAAAACAATAAATGTATATGTATAAAATGTTGTTGGTGTTGTTGGGAAAATGCACTTAATTATATGGTTTTATGGCAGATGCACTCGTTGTGCGCTGAATGCGTATTCTGATGAGCGCATGGATGCTGTTCTGCTGCTGCGGCTTGAAAAGCATATTTTTACATATAAAACTTATAAATAATATTTGGATTTTCTACATTCATATCTGCAAACTTATGCAAATTTGCACACCACTCCGTCACGCATGTTGACCTGCTACGCCAACCTAAATTAAAATTATAATATTTAAGCATATTTTTATTATTAACTACAATTTGTTTATGTGAGTGTATGTGTGTGTATAACATCATACTTTCAGTAAGTGGGCGTTTGACCAATGCAGCGCCAACGTGCCTCTGGATCTTTTGACGACCGCTGCGTATGGTCGAAAGAGATTGCACTGTGTAGCGTGTACACATAAATTAGGGTGAGCTTAAAAACTAGCTTTGACGTTATGAGAAAAATAAACTTATAACTATGCAGAGAAAATACATTCGTGCCAGGCAAGACTTGAAAGTTTAAGTTTAAAAGTCGGTGAACATTAAAAATTTTCTGAAAGAGCTACTTTTATACATTGTATAATCAAAACGCAAAATATCTTATTATTCATCAATTTTTATTTTGTCGCATTCAAAGTAATCTCCAGCAGATATAATATACTTATGGCAACGATTTTTCCAGTCTTCGAAACACTTCCCATAAGCACATTTTGGGATGGCCTTCAGCTCCTTCAGCGAATTTTGTTATACCTCTTGATTCGGATCACACGGAGCCAAATCTGATGAATACGTTAGTTTATCGATGGTATCCATTGTGTTTTTGGCTTTAAATTCGTTTACAATCGTAACTTGATACGATGGACTATTATCATCGTGTAAAATCCATGAATTGTTCTTTCACAATTCCGACCATTTTCGACGAATGTTCTAATGACCGTGTGCCCCTCCGAAACAAATTCATGATGCACCAAAGCACGAATATCCAAAAAACAATGAGCATCTCCTTGATTTTTGAGCGGCTTTGTCGTGATTTGTTTTTTTTTTTTTGGTTTCGGCTTTAAATTAGCACGAAAGACAATGAAGGCAGTGGAAGGCATGGCGCTATCATTTCACACTAATGTCAAATCGAAAAATTATGAAACCGGTCAATGTGTGATATATATAATTAAAAGTAAAGTATATTATATATAAAATATATGTGTCAGCCAATATCTGAGTTCTTCTTCTTAATTGGCGTAGACACCGCTTACGCGATTATAGCCGAGTTAAGAACAGCGCGCCAGTCGTTCTTCCTTTTCGTTGGTTGGCGCCAATTGGAGATTCCAAGTGTAGACAGGTCCTTCTGCACTTAGTTTTTGCAACGGATTGGAGTTCTTCCTCTTCCTCTGCTTTCCCGGCTGGAATGTTTTCATCCATTCGAACGACATGACCTAGACATCGTAGCCGCTGTCTTTTAATTCGCTGAGTTATCTCAAAGAAAACGAGAGAGCGCGTTTTAATCATAACAGTGCATCTTTTTGCCAAACATGGATAAAATTTGGGCAAAGACTTGACTCATCACATCAAATTTCATCGATTTTACTGAGTTTACCGAACTTATAATAAATTATTTTACTTCAAAATAATTTATGTTTGATATTTCTACGTTAACCGAAATTACGCTTAGATCACGCTTTATATCAGCACATCTACAATACCAAGGCGCTTTGGCAATTAGGCTTAGTATGAATGAATATGAGATTTGGTAAGTGCTGTATATTGTTGTATGTGAAAACAATGCATACAGACTAAGCCTCGTTGAGTTTGTTTCATTGTACGTCTTTATTTACAGCTTTTTAGATATTAGTATTTGATCCTTGTCCACTGCTGTCAACAGCAAACAAAGCCGTATCATATGCAAGTGTTGCTGTTGTATAATTTCAGGTCATGCGTGAATAAAGTATAGAAAAGAGCGCTCAACACACTACCTTGTGGAATACCTGCTTTCATTTCCCTAAGAATTGAATACTTGTCTTCTAGTTTAACTCGGAAGTAGCGACCTGATGTGATTTTATGATTGTGATTTTATGATGTCATAATTCATTTTCGAAAGCAGTTCCTTGTGACAAACTTTATCGCACGCTTTTGTAACATCCAAAAACGCGGTAGAACGAACTGTTTTTTCCTCAAAAGCATTTTGAATAATGTGTGTAATTCTTAGGATATGATTAATTGTAGAATGGTCAGCTCGAAACCCAAACTGAATTATGATTTTTCATTATATGATTTTATTGAGATGTTTTATGATAATTTTCTCAAAAACATTGGCACGTATTTAAGATAAAAGACGCGTTAGTAATGTTGGTAATTTTTACTTTACTCTTTGAAGGAAGTTGTTGTAGAACTTCGACAGTAATCAGGTCGTAAGCGGCGGGTCTTTTATTTCTAAAATTTTTTATTTCCTCATTCAGCTCACAGCTTGAGCAACTTGAGATTTCTTCGCTTTCTTGACTGGAAACATCGGAGAGTAGTACTACAATGCAATTTTATTTCAACCAAACAATACCGGTAATCTTAAAAACCTTGAATTTTCCTCATTATTTGACATTTCTATATCTGCTCTTGCAGTTGACTATTTCATTTCTCTATACTTGCTGCTCCTTAGTCTGTTTTCTCTCGCTTACTCAATGTTAAACCGAGTAAGAGCATCATTGTGAAACACACTCATTATTGGAAATACATTACTTAGCAATGGGGAAATGAATATTATTCTTTCTTAAAAATTGAAAACTCTCTCAAGAACTGCAGATAAACTTGTAGATTTCTGTTGAAATTGATATACTTTGTCCTTAGCCAATAGTATTTCTGCATATACTTAGCTTTTGGCCAGCTAAAAGCTAGATAAGCCCGCCAGATATGAATTTTTAAACTTTTATTTCATTTTTCTTTGTTTATTTCTAGCCTAAAGATAAGAGTAAAGCAAGTAATTTTCCATTTCAATTTAATACCATAATAATGCGATATCTTTTCTACTTTGCAGATAAAATATGTCATTTCGATCATTTGCACGAAGGTGAGTAATAAGCGTTGATTATTTGTTGCTTTCAATACATTTGCTGCTTTCTTTACGATTCTGTTTTTGATAATTTGGTCTTCGCTGAGATAGCGCCGCCAGTCACGTGCTCAGAAATTGAGCTGTCACTGCCTGATATATTGACAGGCGGTGCAATCAGTCAATTGCTGCACATATCGGCTGATTGGTCTGGGCGTTGAACGCAGCCAGCTCGCATGCCCTTATAACGCATTGCTCGTGTGTGCGCTCTGCTGGACGTAATTATTTGATATGGGTGCTTATATGGCTATGAACATGTGTTTCTTGTTGGTTTCGTGTACTCAACTTTGATTCTTTTCATTTCGATTTATTTTGTGTTTGTGGTGCTGAGATTGTATGGACTGTTTTATTTTTGGCAAACAATAAATTTCATTTGACATTGGTTTGCTTTTATGGCGCAAATTTATTGCAGACAGGTAAACATAACGGTAGCAAAAGACAAAACGAATCGAGACGGAGGCTGTTTATGTGGGCTGGCTGTATTGCAGTTGATTAAGGCTTTAAGTTTTAATGGCAATTTGTTTATTTTGAATATTCACTCAGAAGGGTTATTCTATTTGTGGTGGCATATGTTTATTTTTGAGCATTTGACTAACGACTAGATAAGGTATAAACTTATTTTCTCGTATATATATAAATTTATATTAATTTACTAAGCTACCAAAAGGAAAGTCATGTAACATATAAAGTTTTGATTCATACTTCGAATTAAATTAAAATAGGTTCTGTCACTGAACGGCGACATTCGAGTAACAAAATGAGAGCATCTGTCCTTATGTCTTAATTGATGAATTTGATAAACTGCTGGATCACTACGTACCACTTATGCTACTTATACTACTACATGAAAGCTAAGTAAAACGAGCCATCAAAACTTTCAAAGGTTAGGTAAATAACGTATGAAAACACTGTTAGTGTTTTGTCTCTACGCTCTTTTTAAGAAGTCTTCACGTCCCTCCAACTGCACATTTATCGGCGGGGCGCCCGGGTGTTCTCCGTGTGCATCGTAGCCGATTTTGATGCTGGCAGCCTCTTCAAAACTGCTATTCCAGAGTAACGTGGGGAGCAAGCCTTCGATTATTGTCGTAATCTGACGGTGATCGGCGCTTAACTGGACGGCTATGCACAGCAAGTGAGCCCTACCACCTACAGTCTTAAGAAATAAGTGCGGGACTGGTGGGTATAGACACTACTATGACATCTCCATCTGTTATGCTGCTATTTTGGTATATATTTTCTCCTACTTTATCTCCTACAGACTCGGCTTCAATTCCAATATTCAAGGGTCTAGGGACCTACTCATCATGCACTTAGTAAATTAATACACATTAGCTTACAGCTCCGGCGTACTATACACGTTGAAACGTATGATTGCAATGGAGTAGATCCAATAGAGCATAATTGAAGGCCGCCTCATACCTTATCTGTTGCTATGGGGAAAAGCTCCTTCCGAGTGTACCAGTGTTGACTATGGCGCAGTTGAAGGACCTCTTCCTAATTCTTTGTGCATCGTTACTGAAGGTTTTCTTTTTTCAAGCTCAGTCGATCCCTTATAAGAGGTGTCCTTTCATTTAGTAATCTTGAATGTTCCGAGTGGTGTTTAGTTTATTTTCTGATAGT
The DNA here is from genome assembly GCF_016617805.1 of Bactrocera tryoni. Taxonomy (NCBI): domain Eukaryota; kingdom Metazoa; phylum Arthropoda; class Insecta; order Diptera; family Tephritidae; genus Bactrocera; species Bactrocera tryoni. The sequence goes on from NC_052501.1 coordinate 51,602,369, forward strand.
GTTCCATTGTCCTGAGGTCTGGATGCTAGTATCCGTTGTTTGCGCTCTGCGCATTTTTCGGCCCCGACGACTTTGACAGAATTTTAGCCAGGGCTTCTATCTACTGCTAAAATGGTGTTTGATGAACTTTTTCGTACTTCTGTGGGCGTGGTTGAAGCTTCCAGAATAAGTGGCCCTGCCAGCCAAAGCTGTACGTGGATTGCCGCTTCCGGATGGATGTCATCTGGACTATATATACTATCGTTATCACCTATGCTCGCGTCGATTATGGACAATTTTATTTTACGGTAAATGTGAGTGAGTCTTTCTAAAGGTGTTATTCATTTCATTCTCCATTAATCCGCTTTGGATATGCGAATGATATTTCAAAATTTTAACGAACTTTTCTTCTTCTTACTCGGCTATGGCCTACTTAAGAAAAGCGCGCCAATTGTTTCTTTTCTACTCTGTCTGGCCTAATTAGCGATACCAAGTGCAGCCAGGTCCTTCTCGAATGGAGTGTATGCCTTCCTCTTCTCTTTCTTGCATTGGCGGAAACTGAACCGAAAACTTTCGCAGCTAGAGAATTCTCTTCCGTCCGGACAACATGACCTTGCCGCCGCAGTCGCTTCATCAGATAAGTCATCGTCCACACCTCCACACTATATAGCAGAATGAAATAGGGGGCTTGTAGAGTTTGGTCTTTGTTCGTCAAGAGAAGACTTACTTTTCAATTACCTACTCAGTCCAAAGTAGAACCTGATATTGTTGTTGATGTTGATACTGGTTTCAGAATAGGCGAAATTATCTACGACTTCGAAGTTATGACTGTCAGCAGAGAGCTCGCAAGTCGCGAGTGCGACGGCTGTTTGTTTGATGACAGGAGATATTTCGCCTTTGTCCTCGTTCACTACCAGACCCATTTGCTTCGCTTCCTTATTCAATCTAGAGAAAGTAGAACTAACGGCGCGGATGTTGCCAATAAGATCAATATCATCGGCGTACGCTAGCAGTTGTACACGCTTATAGAAGATTGTACCTTCTCTATTCAGGCTTGCAGCTCGAATTATTTGATTCTTATAATGAGTGGAATAAGTCACATGATAGGGAGTCGCGTTGTCTGAAACCTCGATTGGTATCGAATGGCTCCGGGAGGTTCTTGCCAATCCGGACGATGCTTTTGGTGTTGCTCAACGTGCAACTTACGCAGCCGCATTAGCTTTGCGGTAATACCAGGTTTAGATATAGTGGCATTATGTCTGTTTAATTGTTTGTAAAAAAGTTTAAGTTTTGTAAACAATATTACATACAAAAATTTATAAATATTAATATATAAGTCTGAAATAAAATATAAAATATTAATTTCCGCTTTTTGCTTAATAAATTTCGCTGTCATAAATTTTACATTTTCTATTTACCATATTTCCCAACAAACGCAATCGCTTAGTCACTTGTGGGTGTGTGTGTTGGCGCGAGGGAAAACATACATATGTATATAAAGACAAATTTCCGCTACACTCTAATCCACTTTGCTGCCAAATTCGATATTATCTCCGCCAAATTTACTAGTACATATGCCACGCACATACATGCATATAAAGACATACACACACGCGCATGCAAATGTCACCGTGTGTCGCCTGGATATGAGTGCGCGTGACCACAACAATAAATTGTGCAAATTTAAATCAACAAATGGATTTAATTTCATTTGTAGAACAAATGCTTGTGGTTGTGGCTTGCAAATGTCACAATAACTTTGCAGGCAAATATTCGGCACAACGCGCACACACATACACATACACGAACGTATACGTATATGAAATTTGCGTGCTTTTTGAAATGTTTGCTGATGTGGAAAGTGATTACATTAATCTAATATTTACAGTAATTAAAAATAAATCAATTGTAGTTGCAGTTGCTGCACAAAGCGAACGGTTTATTTACTTAGGCTTACATGTATGTATGTATCGAGTGATTTTTTAAGAGCTTGATAACTTTTTTTAAAAAAAAAACGCATAAAATTTGCAAAATCTCATCGGTTCTTTATTTGAAACGTTAGATTGGTTCATGACATTTACTTTTGAAGATAATTTCATTTAAATGTTGACCGCGGCTGCGTCTTAGGTGGTCCATTCGGAAAGTCCAATTTTGGGCAACTTTTTCGAGCATTTCGGCCGGAATAGCCCGAATTTCTTCGGAAATGTTGTCTTCCAAAGCTGGAATAGTTGCTGGCTTATTTCTGTAGACTTTAGACTTGACGTAGCCCCACAAAAGAATAGTCTAAAGGCGTTAAATCGCATGATCTTGGTGGCCAACTTACGGGTCCATTTCTTGAGATGAATTGTTCTCCGAAGTTTTCCCTCAAAATGGCCATAGAATCGCGAGCTGTGTGGCATGTAGCGCCATCTTGTTGAAACCACATGAGTCAACATTTAAATGAAATTATCTTCAAAAAGTAAATGTCATGAACCAATCTAACGTTTCAAATAAAGAACCGATGAGATTTTGCAAATTTTATGCGTTTTTTTTTTTTAAAAAAAGTTATCAAGCTCTTAAAAAATCACCCGATATTTGTATACCCTCAAAAACTACTTCTGAATTGGAAAAATTGTTTACAAAGTCTCCATCATATTGATTTTTCCAAAACTGAAGTTGCTAAAGGAACAGTTTTGCAAATTTAAAATACTCATCTTAATTTTTTTGACGTAAGGAATATTGAAGGCTCAATTTTTTGGGGTTTGGAAAAGTTATTTAAATTCCTTTCTTGACTTAACGAATACTGAATGTAAAATTTCTCCAATTTTATATTTATTATCTCAGGAGCTTAAATAGTTTTGAGGTGAAAGCAAATTTTAAATTTACTTGCTTAAATTTTTGACAGTTAGATTAAGTGGATTTTTGGGATGAGATCAGTTCTCAAATCTTAAATTTCGCAAATTATGCAGCTATCGAAAAGGTTTAAATGGTAAATGATACTAATGACTGAAAACTTTCGGCAAACAGATCGCATGAGAAAAATTCTACATTTTCCAAATTATGCAGCTTAATTCATTGAATAGCGGAGAGTGTTTTCAAATGTTGATACGGCTCATTGCCAATACTTTACGAAATAATATCAAACTTTTGCAGCTCGCAAGAATCAAATCCAGGGAAATATTTTAAGGTGTCAAACCAATCAGATAGGTATGTAAAGTCACCGGATGTTCGAAAATCCTGAATTTGGTTATATAGGGGTTAGACCAAGTTGTCCATCAAATTTATCTATTTAAGGCACAAAGACACACTGTTATGAGTAAAACACGGTCTCTCGATTTAATTGAGATAACTCATATAGTGACCGACATATACGGTACAAAGTCACCCAGAAGTATTGGTACCATTATAATCAATCAAAAGTCAACTATAGGTACCGGGGTGTAAATATTCGGTATCTAGTTGAACAGTTTTTATTGGATTTAAATAATTTTTGATCATAAGACGGCACACACTAAAGACATTACTAGTGCAAAGTTTTATCGCGTTATATTAATTGTTTCTTGATTTGTGTTCTGGAAACTGAACTGTTATTGTGATTTCACTCATTTTCACAATGTGATATAGAAATATGAAAAAATACAACATACCAAATTTTATCGAAATCGTTCAGTCGGATCTCGAGATATGGGATTTCGCCAAAAAGTGGGCGGTGCCACGCGCATCGTCCAATTTTCACACCGGCTCTCATAAAGCTCTCTCATACCATCTCGGTGGTAAAATTTAATGTGTTTGGCGTATTTAGTTATTGATTTATCGCGCTTTAAGTAGTTTTTAACAGAACCGTTATATGGGGAGTGAGCGGGGTTATCATAATCATTAATTTTTAGTTTTAGTGATACGTACAACCTTTAGGTGAACAAAACTATAATATTCTGTAGCAACTAGTTGAAAGAGTATAAAAAAAGCCAAGAAAAAAGCAAAGACCTAATCAGCCATTGTTTTCCCAACAACTACTTCGCAAAGTACATGCTAAAAGTATGCACTACAAAATTGTTGCTACCCTTCACTGTGACTATTCGAGCAACGCATGGACAGAATATGTTTCTGCTTGCAAGATTCCAGCAGCAAGGTTACGCTGTTGCCTCACCGACCTGTGACATTTCCTCGGTCGCTGCCACCGCAAGTTTTGTTGAGTCATGTTCATGTGTAGTAAACCGTTAAAAATTCAACACGAAGCAATGTTACGACCTATTTGAGGGTAAAGGGCAGGAACTACACTCCAAAGGTAGTGCAAACTAATATGCTGTTAGAGAAAATAAAAAAGTGCACTCCTTCACCCCGCAAGCCAATCTATAAAGCGAAATACTCACAATTGAAACAGTGAAAGATGGAGGCGTCGACGCGGAGATGTGTGGTAAGTTTTGGTTGATATTTCCCGTAGTTTTAACTAAATATTTAAATAGCATTAAAAAAACTTTAAAATATAAACTAAGAATATTCATAAGCACACAAGTTGATGCGATGAAGCCCGGTGAGATGAAATGGGAAACACGGCGACAGATAAAACGGGGGAAAGCGAGACAGAAGAAGAGAAATTGTGAAATAAGAACTGGGTTGTCATTATATGTAACTAATTGTGGAGAGATTTTAAATTTTTCATGGAGACGTTATGTGAACTACGTTTAGCCTAATCAGGATATATAAAGATTATCAAGAAGTTTGTAGCACCCAGTTGTAATGTCGAAGAATTAATGATGCTAGTCATGTCCGTCTGTCCGTACGAGTATATACGCGAACTAGTTCCTTAGTTTTGAGATGTAGATTGCAAATTTTGTACACATTCTATTCTCCTTAAGAAGCTTCTCATTTTTCGGAGTCGCCTACAGCGTACCAATATAGCATATATGTAGCTGCCATACAAAGTGAAAAATCGGAATCAAGTTCTCGTGTGGAAAACTTATTAGTTGCTTTAAGCAAAGTGCTGTTTTATTACCCTCAGACAAAGATAAATGTTTCGAAAGCATTCTTTGAAAAGATTAGACCTAATGTCGACGGTTGACCGAAACGATGTCTATGAAAGATCAACTTAATCTAGTTTTAAGTAAGAAATAGTTTAGTTGTTATATTGTATGTTACTAAAAATATAATGAATCCAAACTTTTATAAAAATTAAAACATTAGAGGACTAAACAGCATTCTCCAATGCATGAAAGCCTTACAGACCAAACCAGATTCAATATCTGCGAGCCCTCTTTTGTAGCGTTAAGCGCATTGAGCTTCCAGAAATATTTTTGAATTGAGAATTTTTATTATTCCAGTCTCTTAAACAACAAAGATCAATTGGATGACAGGCTCAAGAATTTGGAGTTCCTTTTAAGGTCTTCAAGTTTAAGCCAGAGTATATATTGCCCAATTAAACTTTTAGTGACTCACAAACAATTAGTTGACTTTGTTAAGGGCATTGAGCTTCCAGAAAATTTTTTTCGTTGAGATTTTTCATTATTCCAGCCTTAGAAGCAACTTAAGATCAGTTGGATGATAGTTTAAAGAATACAGTTCCATTGTTCATACTAAATTTTCCATAAAATTGACTCCACTAACAGAATTTTGAGTCAATTTTAATGTCTACGAGTATAAGAAACCAAACCTTTAGTGTCTCAAGCCCGATTTATTGATCTCAATCACTCAACCCTCGTTAGATGGATGCTATTACCGACTAGTTTTGAACATCAGTTTACAAGTAAGTACAAGAAGTACAAATAGTATGAGGTTTTATTATATACCCTTGGCAACCTTGCTGGAGGATGTAAACGTATACGTGTCGTTTTTTACTATTGTATCTAAACATATTAGCGCTAATTTCCAGATAACTGTCGTCAGCACTCAGAGATGACTGCCAGAAGCGGTAGTTTGGCGCTGTTGTTATTGTTGTTGACGCTGCAGCTGCCGCTGACGCATTGCAACTTTAGATTCAATTGACTGTGACTCAATTGTATTTTGTCACCAGCAGCTGGAAGACCCACAGACACATGCGAGCACTACTGACTACTGGAAAGTAGTCTCAGTACAAACAGTAGCTTTTACTACGTGCATTTCACTTGTGGGTCCATAGCATTTATGTGGTGCATACATAGATAACAAGGTGAAATATGTGCTGCTACGGCACCTATTCATGCAGCAATGATGCGGCATAAACGCATTGAACCAGTGAATTGAATAAATGACAAACCTTTGTGGCAGGTGAGTGGCACTTTTACCGCGACAAAGTTTAGTGGTGTTGACTTTCAAACAGTTTTAAGTGTGGAGAACAGTAACAAGTATCAAATGACGTAAATGTGATGGATTTAAGCTAGATATGAGTAATAAGACTTATTATTCAGTTTATAACGACTTCAAAAGGTACTTTCTTTTATCATCTATCCAGCATCGGAAAACTGAGTGGAAAGTAAAACTGGCACAAAAGTCTCCTATGGAAAATATTCTGATGAACAGTTTATACGCTCCTTATTTATATTAAATACTATATTCACTAAATAAAACCAAGGTCTTTATTTCTTATTAAGGGGAGAAAACTAAAGCGGCTGAGGTTTAATTTATGTAGTTTGAGAATGAATGATCCCTCGCGTTATCTAAAAAGTACTCGTACACCCTTTTCCCACCAATGTCAAGGTTCTCTGTATACATATTTTAATCCGCACTCAGACTTTCTAAAACTTCTTAAATTCGTTAATCACTATGCTATATTAAAGGTAATCAAAAAACCTTTTTGAAAAGAAAATTTTGAATCCAGGCATTATATTTCCTAAGAAAAAGGGTTATACGAGTGAATTTAATGACTTTTGGACTTTCATCAATGCTTCTTCTCCCTTATACTATTTCATATTCATTCTGCTTTTCTGGTATGCTATATCTGTTACTATAAACAGTTTAATAAAACAAGTAAGGAAAGGCTAAGTTCGGGTGTCACCGAACATTTTATACTCTGCACGATAAAGTGATAATCGCGATTTCATTATCAGTCATTTACATATTTTTCAAATACCGTATTTGTGTAAAGTTTTATTCCGCTATCATCATTGGTTCCTAATGTATATATTATACAGAGAAGGCATCAGATGGAATTCAAAATAGCGTTATATTGGAAGAAGGCGTGGTTGTGAACCGATTTCACCCATATTTTGTACATGTCATCAGGGTGTTAACAAAATATTACATACCAAATTTAATTGAAATCGGTCAAGTAGTTCCCGAGATATGGTTTTTGGTCCATAAGTGGGCGACTCCACGCCCATTTTCAATTTTTAAAAAAAGCCTGGATGCAGCTTCCTTCTGCCATTTCTTTCTTAAAATTTATTGTTTCTGATGTTTTTTGTTAGTCGGTTAACGCACTTTTAGTGATTTTCAACATAACCTTTGTATGGGAGGTGGGCGGGGTTATAATCCGATTTCTTCCATTTTTGAACTTTCTTCCATTTTTGAACTGTATATGGAAATGCCTGAAGGAAACGACTCTATAGAATTTGGTTGACATAGCTATAGTAGTTTCCGAGATATGCACTAAAAACTTATTAGGGTGTGGGGCCACGCCCACTTTTCCAAAAAAATTATGCCCAAATATGCCCCTCCCTAATGCGATCCTTTGTGCCCAATTTCAATTTAATATCTTTATTTATGGCTTAGTTATGACACTTTATGGTTTTCGGTTTCCGCCATTTTGTGGGCGTGGAAGTGGGCCGATTGTGCCCATCTTCGAACTTAACCTTTTTATGGAGCCAAGAAATACGTGTACCAAGTTTCATCATGATATCTCAATTTTTACTCAAGTTACAGCTTGCACGGACGGACGGACGGACAGACAGACATCTGGATTTCAACTCTACTCGTCACCCTGATCACTTTGGTATATATAACCCTATATCTGACTCTTTTAGTTTTAGGACTTACAAACAACCATTTTGTGAACAAAACTATAATACTCTCCTTAGCAACTTTGTTGCGAGAGTATAAAAATTTGGTAGGTCTTATTTCAACAGAGATTTATTTAAGCGCCTTCTCCTATTTTGGGGTTAACTGACAACGATGAGGAGCTCATAGTTATGGAGCTTAGACCACTAAGTACGATTGTAGACCTTAAGTGTATTTATGGGCTCTTAAAGAAACCTAAATTCAGTACTTTTTGTAATTTCTATTTAGTCAAGGACTATACCGATTAAACTTTGAGAAAATTAGTGGAGGAAAACATATGTATGAAGGTCTCAAAATAATTCACCTGGAATGAAACTTTCTTCGACCGTAACGAATCTTTGCTGCGATTGAGAGAAACCATAGGATGCCCTACTTGGTATTGAGGATCAATAAGATAGCCGATGCCGACTAGACCTTTCCGTTGTCAAGATCTATATAACCGAGACGTTTCCGTTCGCAAATACCGTCCGCGGCTTACTTAACTTCGCCAGTTGTTGACAGTTCGAAAGATTTCCATCTTAATCTTTCCAATACAGTGGAGTTCCTTTTTCATTAGTTAGAGGGCTCATATAGAAGCAATTCAGCTGATGTAACTTGATTCATTCAGGCAACAAATTATCACAGATTTCGACTCTAAAATGGAACTTTAAAGTTTTTTTCCGTATATGAGCAATCCCACAATATATTTGGAAGGGAGACACAGAGATTTATAGCATATAACACTAGTATGAGAACCGACATCAGTAATAATATATCTAGAACCTACAACTCCTATAGTAGTCTAGAACCATCCGTATCTCATTGCATGTAAAGCTTTTTTTTCCTATTCTTCATGGCTAAAGTCTATTCATAAGAGCAGCTTTCCTATAGATATAAATTCAGCTACTTCGCTACAGCTTTAACTATTATTCAACGTAGTTGAAAAAATATTCCTAGTATTTAACCGTTACCAAATGAACTCCCATTTTTCAATTATCAAAATATACTCTGTCGATAACTCTTAAACGATACCAAAATATATAAATGATTTTTCATGAACAATCGCGCTGCCGATTCGAACTTGCTCGATTTTGATGATGACGAATCTTTTAGCATTTAACTCAACTCAAAGAACCCAATCGCGCCACTAAAGAGCGATCATCATGATCATGATAAATCAATGAAGCACGCTTTGCACAGAGCCACTAAAATCTATTTTCGTACGCGCAAAGTTACCCGCTGCGCGTCGCACTGCGAAATGGGAGTTGGTTGGTTTTTTGCATCTCCGTTTACTTTCGAACTCACTCCATTTCATACTTCGCCTGTTGGCTGTTTTTCTTCGCCTTTCGGAGGCAGCTGCCTACAGCGTTACGCTGCCATGATTATTTTTGGTACAAAAAGCGCTACTATGTATTTGTGCTTTCAACACAAAGTACTACCTAAAATCGCATTGAAGCAACTCCACAAAAACCAGCAAATATTATTTTCAATGCAAGTTGCAAGCTTCTAGCGCATTGGCCAGCTACAGTTGCTGTCAGTGGCGTTTGATTTGCATGAACTCGCTTTGGGAGCAATTTTTAACTGGGTCTTCTCCTATTTTTATTTGAGTATGTGTGTCTCTTTTTCTTTTAAAATATTTTTTTTGACAATCACTTTGGCGTCTGCCGGCCGGTTGGCGGAGTCCTGAGCGTCATTTTACAGCAAAAGTGCGAAAATAGCAATAGAAAGAATGTATATTGCCACTATAACTCAACTTGTTCGGTTAGTGTCAACGCAAAAAACAGTGCCGGCGATTGAGTGCCGTTAAGCGAAGGGATAGAAATAAATCTATGGAAATTAATAAAGACCAATGAATTTTTTAACTTCCAAAACTGCGACGATCGTAGTTGAAACATTCATGTAGTCCTTCCAAAGAAATATGGATGACATTCAATGGAATGATGTAATCAAAGCTTTCTTGATTTAACCTTTTTGAAACTCTGCTTATATCCATTTCATCTTAGCCCTGTGTTAATAAAGAAGTCCGCATTTTCTTCAGAGTTCTATGATTCTTTTCGAACTGTAATATTCCTCTGCGTAAGATTCTAACATGATCTCCTTTCTGATCGAACTTATTTGCGTTTTCACAATATTCAAACTGAAACCGGAAGCGAAATTCGCTGCAAGATAAGCAGGGAACCTTCGAACATATTACGATAAGTACGAGGCCGATGAATAAATTAGACTACATATTCTCATGTTTTATCTGGGATTAGAAAATGTCTGAAGTTACACTAAAAGAGGCTGGGTGGATGGCGCAGAGACACGCGACCCACCAGCGTAACTTTTAACGCCCACACGGACGGATCAAAAATTGTAGGTGGACGCTTCAAGTTGCCGCGATATTGCAGCAATTAAAACAATAATCTCAAATCGCATTGTGTCAGAGAATATCCTTAGCAACAGGGAGGAGGTAGATATAGAGACTATCGAGAAGCCTCTGCATATATACTGGATCCCAGGTCACAAGGGTATTTCGGGACATGAAACCATGGCGAGATTGCCAAAAAAGGCATCCGCTTGAAATGCTGACAGACGTATCAGGGCGAGGTGGGCTGCCTTAAAGGCATGCATGATCGCCAAAAGCATATGCAAAGGAACGGAAAAAACATATGTGCATACAGCAAAAAAAAAGCTTTAAAAAGCTTTGACGACTGTTCACCTGGCATTATGAAGGGCCTGTGGGTCTATGGCGTGAGAGGCAGTTAGTATATGTTGCGTATGGAATATGGATGCAGTTGCTTTTCGCGTTGTGAAAATCCATCACTAGCTCCACTCAATATACCCGACGCCACTGTCACGAACATTATTTTTCAAACTTATCACCAGCCCTGCATGTCATTTCGGATGCAAAATACAAACACACAAAGTACCCAAATCCAAAGTAAACTAACGATAATCTGCAAGTGCACGCAAAGGGACGGACCATTGATAAACAGATGGACGAGCCAACGGCAAACCAATAAATATATTTTAAAAAGAAACTAACGCAAAACTAGCTGTGGAACCATTAATACATACTTTAAAAGTCCAGTATGGAAGTGACATGCGAAAGCGTGCAGAAGGCGCCGGCAGCACTGAGGCGCGCAAAGCACAAAAATCAATTTGCATCTGAATTCGAAATAGCCTTCGTAGTTCCTTTTCCATTCATGTACATAAACCGGCAAACATCCAGGCAAACAGTCAAAAAGTCAATCAGTTCGTAAGTGTATCGGTGCTTGAGTGGAGAATTGAAAATTGCCCAGATCAAGGGACGTTTTCACGTTCGGCTGTGTGTGATCTCTTTTGACTACTTCTCATTTTGTGTGTGTTTTTGTTTTTGCAATTGGTCAGCTCTTATTCGGTAACGGTGATTGAACTTTACATCAATTTAGGAGGTGGGACGCAGCTGGCGGTTGTATACAATTCAATTCAAGCACATGTGAGACTTTCGACAGTAAAACGTTGAAATGATATGAATGAGATGCCTATGGGAATGGTTGCTATGAAGAAGGAGAGTAGTGGGCACTTTGACGACTGTCAGAGGATATGGGTGACTTATACCAACCTCTTAACCTAGTGCTGGATGTTCTTAATTTCAGATTAAAATATTTTAGTATTATCAATTTATTAGACAGAGTCGTTTCTTCGACAAAATTCAACCAAAAACTATCATCCCCAACGAGTAGTCTCTACGACGCAGTCATCCCTATTCGGACCCCTTCAGCTTCCCTGAGCCATTAGAGGACATTTCTTAGCAATGCACTTGCCAGCAATGTCCATGGGTGCTATAATTAAATTGACATTAAGTGTTGTTGTTGGGATAGTCCGTAGAGCATCGGTGATACCGGTGAGAGCCACTCTTAGGATACATTCAAGCTTCTTATCAATTCTAAGGCATAAACCATCTTTTCTCTCCTCAATATTTGGCAGGTATTTCGCCTTATCAACAGGTTGAAGACCTGAGCCTCCGAATGAGAAAAGAGCCACGTCTGGGATCTTATACCTCCTGGTAAATAAAACCATTTCAGTTTTATTAGTAGAAAATGAAGTAAAGAAAGAAAAGCTTGGTAACACAGGCGAGACATTGAATATTATATTTCAACTAGCTGACCCCGCAGCCGTTGTCCTGCATGAAATTATATGCTTTGAAATGAAAAAAAGTTGAAATTATATTGTGTCGAAAATGATTTATTTTAGATTTTTCTACATTTTTTTAATGTAGCGCAGCTTAATAAACATAATTTTTTTGATTTCTGTTCTGGTCCGTAAATATACAAAGAAGATGGGTTTCCAACTCGTCAACACGCCACATATATCTGGCCAATTTTCCCTGGAAATTGAATACGTTTCAAATAAAATGGCTGTCCCTTGTATTCGATAACTGCGTCATAATCAGTCGGGTTCCATTACACAGTTTCGGCGCATGAAGATTGTGAAACATAATAATTACAGATCCAACTTTGAGACGCAAATGATGCTGGGGCATACCAAGGCTCTCCAAAGAATTTAGAAATTCCACTGGACAATTTACGATCGATCGATTTGTATGAGCGCAAACTTCCCGAAATTTGACTTTGAATCTTCCAGTTTAAGTCATTAACATCGGCATTTTTGGCAACTAAAATTGCGCGTGCACTCAAGCAATTGCAGTTACGATAATTTTGCCAATGTGCGGATAAACATTCGTGATGAGTTCATCTTCCGTTGAAGTGAATTGACAAAAGGGAGGTGAAATTGATATCACACCCCTGGAAGTACATATAAAGCGAAATTTGCCCATCTCTAATTCTTAGCGAATACAATGTAAAATGTCATCGCAATGTAATTTTTTCGTATCCCATAATTAACGCGAATTTGAAGGCTGATATGTCGAAATGATCTGCGCGAAAACTATGCGAATTTCAGTGGCATGCGAAGTAACTATTGCATTGTCCTTCGTCTGTTTCCAGTGATTATCATGTTCCAGCAAACGCAACTACTGTACCATTCGCAATACGCAATGCCTTAAATTAAGTTGAACCGCGAGACGCACAACAGTCGGAAAACTTCCATGAATTGCAAAAGTAAACATCCTACAAAGCGCTTTATTGCGGTTCACATATCGACCCATTTGATACTGCTGATCTCATATTGTTCAAGGCCAATAACCGCTTTGTTGCTTTCTTTGGTGACGTACTTGCAAACGTATTTGATCGATTTCACCAATCTACAATATTCAACATTGACATGGGTTTTGAATGTGAATTAGACAAAAGTGGCGAATATGGTACGATCCATGTGTTGTCAATTTCGATGTGTTGTTAACGTCGATATTCACGCCTCTAAATGCTAAATATTCTGCCATTGTCGTCTGGTGAGCGACGCCGATACAGTGAATATCCATCATTTCCCATTTCCGTTTCCGAAAGAAAAGCACATGAGTAGTGTTTCGTGCATTTATTGTCAGATATACAAACCAAAGTGGGATTGTAAGGTTCCCAAAGTCCATGAACCATATTGGTTTTCACCACTTCGTATAATTCTGGATCTATCTCTGAATCCGGAATTTCCGCTGAAATGATTTCATCAATTTGATCTGGTGTAATCACCATCCGCATCCAAAGAAGAATGTGTGCGTGCGGCAAACCTCTTTTTTGCTACTCAACAGAATACATTCAGCATCTAACAGCACCATATATACATACCATAGGTTGCTTCAAGATAAAGACCGTCAAACATCGCAGCTATTGTTTAAAAAGTCGTGCTGTGATAACGTTACGATCGCTAGCTTATTGACCGCGATCCATAATTCCGCCCGTATGTCATTGCATTTTGGGAGTACTTCTTGATGGCAAAAAGAACGCCGACAAATATTAGCGCGACCTCTTCGTGGCTTCGTAACAAATTTCAATCAGTAACTGATTACTTCGTCTGAAACACACATAAAGTTTTCACTGAATAATTTTCAATAATTTTTCCTTTGGATAGCCGGAATAAAAAAGCAAGCGACCGCCATTGAACGATTCAAATAATTTACAAATCACAATATTGAAAAACAAAACAAACAAAAATTGAAAAAAATGTGTATGAAAAATGTTACTTTTTGGAATTGTCCAATTTTCCGACTTCTCCTCTTGAAAAGTATAAGGTATTTGTTTCTAAACCTTTCCCGATCCACAACTCACAACCTTTAAAAATTTCATCAACAGTTCTCTTGGTGTTACTAACAAACAAACATTAATTTTTATATATGTACAGATGTATGTATGCATGTATGTAACGTTTGTATGGGGAAATGAAAAAGTCTGCTTTTAGGGGTTTTCCGGAAATTATTCGAATTTTCTCGCCGTAAAAACCATCTTTGAGCTTCAACGAACATTTAAGAAAAAGAATTGGCCAAATTGGTCCAGGCGTTATTGAGTTATGAGCGTGCATACATCTTAAAAAAAGAAACAAACATGGATTTTTACAGAGCTGTTAGAGAGAGTCTAGTATACCATATGTGAGTAGAAGTGAGTAGAACTTAATCCGAAGAGCGTCTTCTCAGCATACAAGTATGCAATAAAAGCTGAAAACTTCTTAGCTCTCTAATTTCAATAATGGTTTTCTTTTATTTAAATAAATATAACAACTTTTTAAGCCGCAAAGTAACGACACATGCGATTATTGCGGAGGCGATACCGTCGAAAATGTAGAACACACATTCTTTTATTGCCCGAAATATAATCATGAGAGGCAACACTTAAAAAATGCGTTCGGTGTAGACCCAACTCCTGATAACTTGGTAAACCAAGTGGTCGAATCAGTGGAGAAGTGGAAAGCTGCTTGCGAAGTGGCAGCCAAGGTTATGAAATCCCAACGTGCTTGCGAACAGCGGCGGAGAAGAGAGCCGTTAAATGTAACGAACAACTACGACCCAAACACACAGACATTGACGTGACGGGAGGGTTTGGCGACGAACAATGTACAGGGGGGGTTATTAGACCAACAGAGGTGGGGTCAAGTAAATGCAACTTGCAACTGAATGCATTTTGACCATTACGTACGCATGAGTGTCACTCAACCATCCTCCTGACGTAATATTTGACGGTGGTACCGGGGGGAATGGTACAGGACGGTAGAAGGTTTTGTTCGGATTAAAGTTCCACACTGAAATGGGGTCCAGGCTTTCAGGCTTTCGATGCTTCCTCGTAAAACCAAAACAAAACAAAACAAAAAAAAAAAAACTCCTTATTTACTATATGAATATAGCTCAAATATCATTTACAACATTTATGTTGCATGCCTCATTGCACACATATACACATTACGCATTATACGAATACGAATGCGTAATAATCCTATCGATTTTGTATTTTTTCTTTCTTTACATGTTGTTATATTTATTGCTATTTTTATTATACTCTCGCAACAATGTTGCTAAGGAGAGTATTATAGTTTTGTTCACATAACGGTTGTTTGTAAGTCCTAAAACTAAAAGAGTCAGATATAGGGTTATATATACCAAAGTGATCAGGGTGACGAGTAGAGTTGAAATCCGGATGTCTATCTGTCCGTCCGTCCGTCTGTCCGCCCGTCCGTCCGTGTAAGCTGTAACTTGAGTAAAAATTGAGATTTCATGATGAAACTTGGTACACGTATTTCTTGGCTCCATAAGAAGATTAAATTCGAAGACGGGCAAAATCGGCTAACTGCCACTCCCACAAAATGGCGAAAACCGAAAACCTATAAAGTGTCATAACTAAGCCATAAATAAAGATATTAAAGTGAAATTTGGCACAAAGGATCGCATTAGGGAGTGGCATATTTGGACGCAATTTTTTTCGAAAAGTGGGCGTGGCCCCGCCCCCTACTAAGTTTTTTGTACATATCTCGGAAACTGCTATAGCTATGTCAACCAAACTCTATAGAATCGTTTCCTTCAGGCATTTCCATATACAGTTCAAAAATGACGAATGAATGAAAAATCGGATAATAACCACGCCCACCTTCCATACAAAGGTTATGTTGAAAATCACTAAAAGTGCGTTAACCGACTAACAAAAAACGTCAGAAACACTAAATTTTACGGAAGAAATTGCAGCAGGAAGCTGCATCCAGGCTTTTTTTAAAAATTGAAAATGGGCGTGGCCTCGCCCACTTATGGACCAAAAACCATATCTCAGGAACTACTAGACCGATTTCAATGAAATTCGGTATATAATATTTTCTTAACAGCCTGATGACATGTACGAAATATGGGTGAAATCGGTTCACAACCACTCCTTCTTCCAATATAACGCTATTTTGAATTCCATCTGATGCCTTCTCTGTATAATATATACATACATTAGGAACCAATGATGATAGCGGAATAAAACTTTACAAAAATACGGTATTTGAAAAATATGTAAATGACGTATAATGAAATCTCGATTATCACTTTATCATGCGAGAGTATAAAATGTTCGGTGACACCCGAACTCAGCCCTTCCTTACTTGTTTTTTTAATCGCTTCATTGCTGAATTTTATGAGAAAACTTTGATTTTTACTTTTGGAGCCAAGCCACTGCTGTCGGTCTACATATTTTTGCCTGCATTATGTAAAAGCGAAAAAGCAATCGGTTTTCTATAAGGAACTCTTCGTTAATCTTACTTTTAGGCTACTTCATCATCAGACTTGTTTGGGTGTCGGGTTATAGCGGATTGTTAGCTTTTTCAATAGAAACCTGGAAGCAATTCTACATAACCTCTATTGTCTTTTGCAGGCAATGAGTTGTAAAAAAAAGTTTGAGCTTGGTTTAACAACGATCATCTTGTTCACGTTTAAAGTATGCATTTAGGTGATTCCCTAATAGCCTTTTCTTTCTCAAGCTGTTGTTGTTACAGAGGCGAAAAACATCCATGAAGTAATTTATGGGAATGCTGCTGAGTTGACAGTCCTTGGGTGGATAAAAATACAGATCTGTTCTTGTTACGTAGAGCCGACTCTCTTGGGATTATAAATAGATAGGATTCTCAAGATTTTGTTGCTACAGCGGTAAAAAATATACCTGAAAAAATTTGGAACAATGCCACCTAGTTGAAAGTTCGAGACTGTTTCGATTACGTAGACCCGACGGTTATGAGATGATAGATATATTCTCAAGATTATGTATAGCCCAGCGCATTCTAGAAAACAACCGATATACCTTGTTTTGACGTCTTAGACTTTATTGGAGTGAGGTGCTCCGGTTTATTACCTTACCGTTTTATAAGTTTTCTTTAATATCTTATAGGAAATTTTTATTTGGACGACTTATTGTGAGCCCTAGCGTTCGGGCCATAAAATAACCGAGTCTAATTAATAGCAAATCGCAAGTGCTTGGAGCTTCTACACCTTATCGTGCTGAGCGCCTTGCTATCTTAAAACTCTTTAGACATAGCAGGGCTGAAAAAGTTTTCAAGCCTTTGAAATTTTAAAGCAACTTGAAGTTTGACATATTCCTCGCTTCGTCTTTAAAGACACTATGCCTTGTACCTCATCGTAAAGCTTTGAACAAATGGGTGTTGGGCAAAAGCGTCATTAGAGAACCAGAAGGGCAAACGTTCACTCAGGTAGGCGATTACTCATCTGACATATGTGATAAACTCTTTAGTGTATCTACGGTGAGCTTCAAGACAAATAACTCGCGGATAAGTGCTGCTGTATTCAGACTTTGATGGCCTCTTAACTCATGTACTAACTCTTAACTACACACTAAAACTGTATATATTTCAGAGAGAATATTGTGATTGAAAGAATTTATCTCCTACCCAAAAACAAAACTCTACCACTTACAAAGCATGCCAAATTGCCTTCGTAGAACCTCAATATCCAGCTGTTTCTATAATTTACACTTAAAAAATGGTTCTCGTGCAAAAAATGCTCTTAAGTGGCACTCAGTGTTTGCAAGAAATAAGCAAACAAATATGCGGAAAAGTTATTTCCTACTTCTCTCTATCTCTTTTTCTTCACAATACGTTTGTATCACTTTCTACACTGTAATAATATTTCTTTGCGCCTCCATTTCCGGCATATTTTCCGGTCGCTTGCCGCCTTTGTTATGCTAGTAAAATTTTATAATTTTTTTATTGACTCTCCCCGGACAATCGCATACACACCAGCACACTAGTACGGCTGAGTGACTCAGCAGCTTAAAATAAGCATAAAATCCATTTTCAATCGCTGCCAAAGTGCGACTAAAAAGTCAAGCGCATGAGACATGTGAGAAGACACAAGAAAGCCGGTAAAAAAACATAACACACATATACATATATGTAAAGATGTACGTGATAATAACAAAAAGTCCTTTGCAGCGATCAGATTGAAGCATAAAGTTACGAACACGCACTGTCCGACCGGAGCCCTTTTAGGGGTATTTTATTTTCTACCCCACCTATATGCTCATATCCACACAGCAATGAGTTATTAAAAAGCAAACAACAACAAAAATAGCTGGTGAACCCGTTTAGTGGCCCAAGCAATGTCCTTAATCGCCGTCAAACTGGGCAACAACGCTTTGGGGAGTCGTAAGAAAAATGTCGGCGTTGGATTGGGTGGCATTATTACTGTTGTCGTTGTAGGTCAACAATCCTGCAAAGATACTTGGTTGAGCCCATCAACAACACAGCTTGCTTACTGTTGTTGATGCTGCTGCCACTTTTTATTATCCGGGCATGCATACGATATTTACACATAAAATTGGTTTTATATTGTGGCATTTTTTCGTCTCGCCCCTACTTCGATTTATTTATTTTACTTGATTTTTCTTGTTGTTGTGGAAAATTTCATGTTAAAAACCTTTTACAGCTTTGCGTTGGATTGGAGGAATGGATGGATCAGAAGTGGCAAGCATGTACTTGTGTATAAAAGATTGCCTTTGTTTTATGTTTGTTTACTTTTCACAGATTCAATTCTTGTTGCTGTATATTAAAAAGAAGAAGAAAAATACTTTTGAGTGTAGTTATAAGTATAAAATATGGCATATGCATATATGATGGTGTATGTGTGTGTATGTTGAACGCATAAATACTCTGATCCTTGTTTAAAAAATGTAAGTATAAAGCACAATATATGAAATATTTGTTTAATTTTTGTAAGAAGAGGGCTACCGGGTAACGTTACATACATTTTGGATAAGTAAATAATATATTGTTCAATTGCAAAGCTTAAGATGGGTTGCAGGGCGATGTTATCTATAGATGATGAGTATTTTGATTATATGAGTATATAACCAAAACGGTGGTCATCTGTCGAGCTAGATCCCATTTTCTGGATCTTTCTTGATACATCCATACCGAAAGAGTACCAAGTACTTTTCACGCTGACAACGCTGATCCACCCATCCCATAGTAGTTTGTTAGCCGAAGAGATCTCAAAGACCACTTTTTGGAAGATTGAACCATATGTAATAGCCTAAAATCAATCACTTGTTGTACCAGATCCATCTTTATAAATCCATTTTTCTCACCCTGAAGTTGGTTCAAGTACTAATTCACTCTAGCAACGCTTATCCACACTATCTGACCTGTTTTGGAAAATTGGGCCATATAAATTAGTCTAAAACTAATCACTTATTTTTTAAAATCCTTCTTTGCGAATAGTTTTTTCCCAACCTGAAGTGGCTCAATGTACTAATTTACAATGACACCACATAGCCTGCCGGCTGAGGAGATCTCAGAGAACACGGATGTCTTCTTTAAGTTTCCTTAACCAGATTCTGAACTCCCCAACTCGATGGAACATGTAATAAGATGATTATATTCACTAAGAATTTCGGCTATAATAACAGCAATAGTCCTCCGTCCTTGATTGACTAGAACCATTCAATGCGCGCCAGCACCCCAAAGTGATTTCACTCCACATTTACTTCAATATTTTGGTATTGCAGAACCTCTATTCGAATATCTGCAAACTTAATTCCTGGCCACAAAACTCGCTACCTTAAGTAAATGACACGTCGTAATTATCACGAAAGTTAATAGCCGGCAACCTTAAGAAATGGTAAAACATAACATTTACATAATTGGCACGATCCAGATTTGTATTAAGCTTATAATTAAAACGATCACAGAGATAAAAGACCGATACCGGTTCGAAATTTATTTTGTCATCTATGTATTTTTCCTCTATATTTAATTACCGTGAACCTGAACTGGTCGACCGGCTGAAAATGGAGTAATTGAGGTATGTTTCGGAAGCCTTTTTAAGGTCTCTTCTCTGATTCCATTAACTCGATGACACCACCATTTACTTAGTCGCCCTGGTCTAGGTAAATCTTAAATCGAATATATTCGAACCAAACTTCTGAGAGAAAAAATTTCTTTGAAGTGCGGCTTTTCCCACGAACGAAACGTTCATTGCTTCGGTTATTTATTGTCTCTCAGTTTTTTTGATTAAAATGTGCGAAAACGATTGAATATTTTTCCTTAAAATCCTTATTGCATTATTAAAATTAACTAAAAAGGGTTACAAGCCTCGCAGGGCAAACAAAAGCTCCCCAGCGCCCAGTGGTCGGTCTTGTATGGAATCAGTGGCCAAAAATACTTCCACTGCCTAAATAAAAATGAAACTTTTGCCAAAGCTTTTTAAAATCTCCCTCTCCCGTTTCCCACTTCGACACCCCCGGAGGTAACAAATTTTAATTATTTATATTAAATTAAAAAAGTTAATAAACGAAAAAAGGAGTTTTTTGAATCTTAAACAACTAAATCAAAAACTGATTTTAATAAAATTTATTTACTTTTGCATGATAGTTTCTGTGACTGGTGATGAAAGAATCTAAGCTCAAAAGCATTCGGTTTAGCAAGTTCTGATTTCTGTTTTATCCGTTAGTTCTTTCGTATATGATGGAGTCGATACATCTTAACGTCCTTATTGCTTGACTCAGCTCTTAGCTCTGATGAGAGCTCTCCAATTGAAACTGGTGCATATGGAATAACATAGGGAGCGTGAATTAAAATTTTACGGACTGACGAGGGAAGATAATACCAGGAATATTTTGCAGTTAATTCCTTTACAGGATCTAGCGCAAATCTAGTGCTTTTAGGGGTTTCAAATTGAATTCGAACAGAACGGCAATAGCGGATGGACGAAGGTCTGCAGCTTTTCAAAATTTGTTTGTGCTCTTCATCATTTTGCGATTTTATTATTAGTTGTAGAGGGACATACATATGTCGTGACAAATAAATTATTGTCTTACAAATTATTATTTTCAAATTTCTGGTTATATTCGCTCTGAGAATTGCCAACAAAGCCACATGTTCCTATTGATAATAGGTAATTAGAGGATGACGCAATGTGGGTCAATAATTTTTTTATCTCAACTTCAACATCAGATTCTGAGACCTTTATTTGCTCAGGATAACTGTTTTTCCTTTAAAATACCATCAGTTAATATCAAATTTTTTGCTAACGAAGCTTCTAGATACTGAAGCTTTATTAAATTTGCTTCGGTGATAAGTGATATTACTTCACAAATTTTCCAAACATCAAAATTCAAAAGTAAAATATTATATGTATATAGGCGTGAAAGTTTACATCCATATGATGTGCCTAAATAAAAGTACGTATAAAACAAAAATTTGATAGAAGAGAGAAAATGATAAAATGAAAACCAAAGCTAAAATATGTACATATATGTATGTACGATGAAAAAAATATAATGAAATATGCACGAAAATACATGCACATAAATACAAAAAATTATATCGCATGTCTGGTAGAATAACATGAATAACAAAGAAAGTTGCAGTTGAAATCAAAAGCGTAGACTTAGAAAACATAAACTGATATAAACAAACTTGATTCATTTGAGGGCGCGACAGGGATCACAACTTTTTATATACCTTAAATCGATGTATGCAGAAAAACATACCATTCAAAAGGGCACTTATAAAACAATTGTTTTAAAATAGTAAAACAACATATTATTACATAAAAAATACTTTTTATATAACATATACCTTTGTTATCAATTATCATTTCGATTTATAGGGATTTAACACGATTTTATATTGCTATTTAATTTATTATAAGAGATAATTTTTAAGCTATTTTCACTGCACATTCCGCGTGTTTCTTTTGTCTCACTTCTCTCGCTTATCGTAGCCCCTACGAATGGGATAGAGCAAAAATGTATTCACCGTTAGTTTTATTGGTGTTTTAAGAAATAGCTTTAACACAAAAAGTGGTAAATTTCAACCTTTTATTTTTTATTTTTGACCTATGAAATCGACCAGTATGCTGCGGGAGAAAGCATGCAACAGAATATTATTACATTAATACAGCTATTCAGTCACTGAAAGCACATCAATTCTGCATATCTACCTCCGGCGTTTGTTTTTGTTATTTCCTCTTTTACCGTAATTTTATGAGTTTCTTATAAAACTTAAATTCGCGTATCGTATTTGTAGATTGCTTTCTTATTTATTCAGCATTTAAATACTTTACGAGAGTAGTCGAAAATGTCTTAAAAGTAGCTACCATGTAATGACCCCTGCAATATTAATAAGTTCCCTTTTTGGCTAGAAATAGAAGCTTTTGATCTGTCTTCTATCAACCCTATGCCAAAGTAGCTTCCATAGTCAGAAAAGTAAATGTCGGATACCGGAAAAGAAGACGTAACGCTTTTTAAAGTCACAAAAACACTCCATCATCATCTGATAAAGTGCTTTGAATACTTCTTAGTCTTCTCCTGAATCCTATAATAATATATGTGGAATTGCTTAATTCCCAAACATAAAAAAAATACTAAACTGTGCAAGAAAATATAAAAACCTTAGTGAATCCGGAAATATTCGTATACTTTCTTCTCCATTATTTGCAAAACTAGGGCTGAAACTTCTTCTATCTTTGGCAAACCAGAAGGCGTAGTAGAAGCTTACATTAGCGGCCTCAACAAATCTATTATAGGCTCAAATCATTTTGTCGTTCTTAGGACCTGCGATAAATAAGATTTAAGCTCTTTAAGTGAGATTTCTGTTAGGATCGACTTCCTAACCTAACCTAACCTAGTGAAACTGGAGATAATGTACACTAATTTTCATCAACGGCACTATTTGTTAACAATTTATCCTTGAATTACGAAATTTCAGTGACTTCTCGAGTAGACCTTGTACGCTTACGCAGCAATCTGAAATATGTTCTTCTCATCTCTCTTTTTCTTCTGTCCCTATTATTTCTGTCCGTCTATGCGTTCATTTATTTATTCCGTTGCTTTCTACTTTTAATTTTATTTCATTTTGTTTCAGCTGAGAAAATACAGCACAACAGACAAATACTTATATACTTAGGAATATGCGGGGTTGTATGTGTGTTAAGAAAATATTAAATTTCCGATCACGAAATCCACTGCTAGCCAGCGACAGTCGAAGCTTCAACCGCGCACACTCACACATCCTCTGGCCTCTGACACGCGCGCCCTCTGTAGAACCCGTCTTACTGCTTCCCAGCTCTCTTCATTTTTCCTTCTCTCTCTGACCTCCCTGGCAGCACGTGTTGTGTCTAATTCAATATACTCGAATGCATGTGTTCGTCGTGTTAGCGTTGTTATCAATGATGCCAAGCGGCTTTCCTTTTTCGTAGTGGAAATGACGTTAATGTAACAACATTGAGGTTTCATGTTCCGAAATATAAATTAGTTAATTTCCAGGCGTTACTGATTTCTAAGTAAAAACTGGCCGATGTGCTCTACTCTTTCTACTCTTATTCCACTCTCAATCTCTCCATGCCTTTGTAGTCCACTTCAACCGCCGGAAGTTTGTTTGAAAGTGGTTTGTGCGTACCCCTCCTCCATATCGTTTGGTGCGTTGAGTCTGCCGGCGAACTGTTGCTTTCGTCCGCGTACTCGGTGCGCTGTTAGTTGGCTGCAAAAGTTTCTCGTTCACTGTCAGAGTTCACTGAGCATTTTAGTAACTCTCATAAACTTTGACAGCTGCCACGTGATTTCGTTTCGTTTAAATTATACGCTCAAATAATGTGGGAATATTAATTTTTTGTTTGATCCTAGAATTCGGTTGATCAAATTTTTAACTATTTGAATTATTTAATATCTAAATGAAGTAATTATTGGAATGAGCTGCTATTTTCAGGTAAAAAAATACAACACAACCAATAAATAGCAATGGTCTCTACTCAAACATGTCGATCGTATTCATTTCATTGAAGCATTTCTTCTGTCTGACGAATTGAATATATAGCGCAAAATACAACGCAACACGTCTGTATACGATTTGGATGTTGCATCTGTGCGGAAATACCTTTATAAGTCAGAAATTTTAACTTGTAAAAGATGTCCACGAATAGCTTCTGAGCTCTGAAGGAATAATCACGAAATCAGGATGAGCAGGACGTTCATCAGACGGTTTGTCTTGCGGAAGAGAGCTTCGAGTTGCTTGGTGGTAGAACACGACTGCTAAACCGAATTCAGTTCATCATAGACAATATTGTTGATCAATCCGAGTACCCGCCAGCGTTAATGGAATCGATGCAACATGAACAACCTGTTTTTCGGCAATCTCGATCGAGTAAACGGTATGGCTGGCTTTGGTTCAAATCGTATCATGTCAGTTCATCGCGTTGCGACGATTGTTTCAATTGATGTGAAACTGCAGGTAAACTATAAGTAAATCTACGAGTACAGCAAGCAACAACAATTTTCTGCTGGATTGATTTCAATCATGTGTGGCAAAAAATGTATCAGCTTTGAACATCTGCGCATGTTACAAATGTTCGATCCGTAAACAATGGAAATTCCATCGAGTACATACATAAATAAAATAAATGTATGTACATACCTATCCTTTTTGAATATGGATGGTAACCCTAGCTGATCAATGGCGGCGAACGTGCAGCCTACGGAAAAATGTGACGAAACTTTCAAGTGTCATTCTAACATAAAAGTAAAATTGTAATTTGTATTATTTGTGAAAGTGTTTTCATGAAGGCGATTTTAACAAGTATAAAAGTAAAAAGGGTCTATATGTCGGAAAACGATTAGTGGTGTGTTCTGATCATAACATTGGAAACATAACCTCTACCGACCACGCCAGACTTGATAAAAATCCTAAGAAAATTATCGCACATGTAAAACTGCGTGAAAAAGAGGAGCTTAAACATGTCTTAGTGCTAGTGTTTTGTTGGATACATCAAACCCTCAAGAACTACTAAATAAAACAGTGGCGAATATTGATGAAGCCCAACTGATCAACGACAAAGTGAAAATTGAACTATTGCGTGACTTAAACTCAGAATTAAAATCTAAAAATCAATTATTAACTGATCTTTTAGAATTGCGCAAAGCTGAAGTAAACAAAAGTAAATCTTATGCTGAAATTTTAAAAGAAAACACTAAAGAAAAAGTTATGACAAAGGTCCCTGATATTGTTATAAGAACAAACAACAAGTCAGTAAATAAAAATTACGCTCAGATCGTCAAAAATAATATTATAGCGAATACCAGTGCGCAGATAAAAAATGTCTTATCACAAAAGCAGGTGATATTATTGTAAAGTGTAAAAATAAAGATGTCTCCAGAACCAAGACAGTGCTTGCTGAAAAACTTGGTGATAATTATGAAATTGTTCAAAAAAAACTAAACTCGCCTAAAATAAAAATATTTGATATTGAAAGTGACATGAATAAGGAAGAACTGGTTGAAGACTTATGTAATAAAAACAGTGTATTCTTTGACGGTGATTATAATATCGTTGCTGACTTTACTAGTGGTAAAAACAAGCGTAACATAATATTAGAAGTGTCTCCTAATATCTATCTTAGTGTTATGACATCGAGAGTAGTCTTCATCGGGTATAAAAGCTGTCGTGTTTTTGATGCTTTTGACTTAAATATGTGTTACAACTGCGGCCGCGCCAATCACCGCCGCAAAAAATGTAATAATGAAAATGTGTGTCTAATCTGCGCTGGAATTCATGACACCAGAAAGTGTACCAGTACTGTCAAGAGATGCGTCAATAGTATGTATTACAATAAACAGTATAATAAGAGTAGCTGTATAGAGCACGAAGCAACTGATGTCAGCGCCTGTGAATTTCTTAAATTTAAATTAATTAAAATTATTAAGTGTACTGATTATCCACTGAGCCCCTTGATACCGACATATATTGGTAAATTACCAGTGCCGGAGAGGGCGCCAACATCGCAATACTAAACTATCTACTACTAATACTACAATACATGGATACAGACAGTGATCAAGAGGCAAACTGTGTAATCGAAGAATCTGCGGTTAGCTTAGACGATTTAAACGTAAAAATTAGTGATATTACATTTTAACATTAGAAGCTTAAATGCTAATTATGAGAAACTTGAGGTATTTCTTAACAGTTTACAATCCAAACCACATGTTAAAGTATGTACAGAAACGTGGAATTTAAAAGCTTATCAATTTTTTGCATTAAAGGATTATAGCATACACTATAATCACAGTATGGTAAATAGAGCGGATGGGGTTGTAATTTATGTACTAAATTCTTTGGTGCAAACAATAACGGTAGATATTAATGGTCGCTCCAATTTTATCTCTACTAATATAAATATTAATAATAACCTACATTTAAAAATAACTGGAGTTTATAGATGCCATGATATAAGTAAAGATGAATTTATAGACAACTTAAAAAATTATGCTGAATCTAATGTGAAAGTCAAAAATCACATAATGGTAGGCGACTTCAATATAAATTTAAAAGACATGGACTATCACGCGGACTTACTCATATCTGAACTCTTAAACTCCAATTACATTCCATATTTCAAAAAAAAGTTGGGAAAAAACCCAACGGGAATAAACCCAGGTTTTTTCCCATTTGGTTATTTCCCATTTGGGAAAAAACCGGGTATTTATGTGGGAAAAAACCCAATCGACGGGTATTTTCATTATAGAACGTAATTATCACGATCTTAAAAAAATTAACATTTTTTTTATTATTTTTAGAACAAATGCAGCGAAAAATAGGTACTTTGCGATGCGCACATACTTTGCGCCAGCGTATATAGGGCACTAGCAGTTGCCTGTTGTTCGAAAAGTGAAAATGTGTAGCCTGATTCAGGAACTAAACTAAAACCAGCAGTTTATTATAACAACAAAAAGACTTCTTCTGGTTTTATTATAAGATTTTTTCTGCGCATTGTGATGGTGAAAAAAAAAAAATAAAACAACGAGAGATACTTACTAATAAATATTTATTACACTTTACAAAAAATACAAAAGTGTTTTTTTACAATTGAAAATTTTTAGTCACTATCGCTACTGTCATGATCATTAAATATATTATTAATATTGCTAAATTCTATTAGTTTTGTATTTTCACGAGATGTTGAAGGTCGTTCTTCCCTTTTTTTTGGATACCAAACGGACTTGACAATTGCCTGGGTGTAGATAACGGCTCGTCATCATCGTCATTGTCATCAACTTTATGCCGAATGAAAATAGTTTTCCCATACATCAGTATTTTTCTTTCTGGGCATGATGTGATCTAAGGAAAAAAAATAGTAGAAATGCATAGAGTTGTTCTAAAGTATTGTATATTAACAGAGTAGGTATACCTACGAAACTAATATGAAATAAGTATAAATTCCAAAAGAAAGGAATTTATACTTTGCCCAATTTCAATGAATAAAAGTACAAGGTTTGCAAGGAATATACAACTTCTATAGTTTAATATAACAAATATTAAGGCTCTAACTTACCGGTAAGTTACCGTTCATAAAAAGAAGTAAGTATCGAAGTCCGTAAGAATAGCAGTAGTTGTTAACCCAAAGTAAATCACGTATTTAAGCACTAGGCAATCAAAAGTCCACAAAACAAAATCCAAGTCGTCAATTATACCAACAAAACAACGTGTGAGATAGATAGATCACCAACGCGTACGCCACTGCTCATTTTATTTAATTAGAGAGCATGGAGTATATGTATACATTAGGGTGATTCAAAAAAAAATTTTTTTTTTTCAATTGGTACTCGCAAAAATAGGTTCCTAGACACCTCTAAGAAAGCATCTCCAAATATGAGTTTTTAATTGTAACGGGAAGGCCTCCGCCTAACGGTTTTCTATTTTTTCTTATTATAAGATAGAAAAATTTATATCTCGCTTCCAACTACTTGAAAAAATATCTTGTTAATTAGGTTTTGTAGGAAATTGAATGCCCTAAAATATGGTCTCTTATAATTTTTTCGTAAACCCAAACGTTTAAAAGATATTAACAGTTAAAGTTTGATTATTTTTGGGAAAATTTTTTATTTCTTATAAATTTTATAACTCAATGAAAAAAAAATATTGGTATGAACATATGAGGATGAGAAATTCCAAGTCAGAGTGATGGTACTAGGTCAGTATAGTAAAACCCTCAAAGGGTTTGGCGTTCGTATGTGTCAGTTTTCTTTTATGACCTTCTTAATTTTTTTTCTTATCCTTTTTGCGGCTCCTTTATTCGCACATGCATAGCAATTCAATGGATTGTGACCTTCGCCAGGATTAGTCCAAGTCATTGGAATACCGAATGGCATACTTTCACGTCTTCTATTTTTCCAATCCATTAGACGGTTGTAGCAGCTTTTACACACTATATTTGGTACCCAATTTTCGTTCACTATAACATACGAAAAAATTTAAAAGGTTATAAAAAAAAACTGACACATACGAACGCCAAACCCCTTTGAGGATTTTACTATACTGACCTAGTACCATCACCCTGACTTGGAATTTCTCACCCCCCACACAATAATCCCAAAAGAGTTATAAGTCTCCTTAATATCACATACAAGATTTATCTAGCGTACTTTGTGAAAGACTGAAGCCCACCGTCAACAAACTGATTGAAATTTATCAGTGTGGCGTTAGGCCTGAAAACTAGACTTTCGATTCGAGTAGGATTCGATTTTCACCATGCACAAAATCTTGGAAAAGACTCATGTAAGAAAGATCGACACCCACCACTTCTTCGTCGATTTTAAGCCGAAGCAGAACTGAATATAGAACGTAGAATCTTCTATAAGAGTTTGCAGCTGCTGACGTTCACCGATGTAACTGATATCATTGGCCTCAAAAACCGCGCCGTTAGTTCTGCTTTCTCCAGACTGAACGTGGACCAAACTAAATATCTCTTCTTATCAAAAGTACTTGGTATCTTGAATTAGCGCCGAACAGCAAAAACAAGAAACGATTGGCGCGGCTATAACCGCGTAAGAGGTAAAGAAGAAAAAGGCTAATGGCAGACAGTCTGGACAAAAGCTGGACAATGAAAGAGAAAGTCCCTCATTGCTTCCACCTGATCCACCTGGATAATGTACAGTAAAAATTCCGAAGAGCAAGTAGTTCTCCAACCAGTGGCGTAGCTAATACTTCGGGCGCCCGGGGCCAAGGATGTTCTGCCGCTCCCCTTTATCTACCTACCTACAAGTTTCATGAGGTGGTTCGAACAAAAGTGAATTTTTACAAAATACTTTCGATATTAAGTATATAAAATTTAGGAACTAGAAGCCACGCTAATTCTGAAGTTCCACAATTCTCACAATACGGTTTTTGAGGAAATTGATAGTAAATTTACAAGACATCTTATTAAAAGGCACAGAAAAAACCCATTTTCTCCCTATATCTTGTACACTTCTGACACAAATTGTAGGAATTTTTGCCCGAATTGTAGTTTTTAAATACCATTTTGCCGCCCCCAAGACGTTGCGCCCGGGGCGACGGCCCCCTTAGAAATTCACGCAAGTGAGTAAAGCTCTCTGATCGCCATTCACTTGGGAGTGGCCAGAAACGATTATTTTACACATGGCTCAAGCAGCTCACGACTTCCGGTCTTTGACCAAGTATCATCTGAGTAGCCTAAGAACATCCCTTCGAAGGTTGTCCGGATGGACGAAAGCACTCCAGCTCTGAAAGACCTATACTCCGTTGGAAGGACCAGGTGGCCACCTGGCTACGCTTGGAATATCCAATTGGCGCCACGTAGCGAAAAGAAGAAACGACTGGCGCGCTGTTTTTAACTCGGCTATAATCGCGTAAGCGGTGTCTACGCCAATTAAAAAGAAGAAAATTTTACTTGGCTTTACTAGGACAAGGTCAATTGGATGCTGATATTCGTTTAATGGCTCAAAAGGAGCGTATTTTGAAGGCGATAATAAATATTACAAATAAATAAAAAATCAATTTCTTTACAGTCCGGGAAAAATTTGATTAAATGGTAGTTTGAAAGCCAGTCTGTACATATTAGAAAAATAAATTTCGGTATTTTCATTAAGAATTACGCAAAAGTCACGCTCGTACCCGGTTCTGAGTGAACGTGGCATTCATCTTTAAGTCCGTTCGCCTCCGATTTGAAGATCCATGCAACAATTGTAGAGTCCGCTATGAAATGTTATGGTCTTCTGACAACAGGTTAGAAACGCTGTCAAATTAAAGCTTCCCACTTTGAACTTCTGTATGTATGACTTACTAAAAAAAGTAAAAAATAAAAAAAAAGTAAAAAGTATAAATAATATAACACACCATAATATATTTCTAATAAACATTTCATTCATACATACATGTTTATATTTGTACATACATACAAACATGAACATATTTTTTTGCAGTCGCACACATGTCTCAAATGCAACAGATTGTACGATTATACGAAATTATATTATGTAGAACTTACAAATATTACTAAATCAAAAACGCTAGAGTATGTTTACGAATATTATGTGTGCATTAATTTCCTGTATTCTTGTAAACAAAAGTTTTAACCAACATTATCTCCCTACGGTTACTTTATGGCCATCTATAGTAAACTAGTAACAGTCACAGCTTTTTTTACGGCGCCCTCTAATGTGGGTTGAAATATTATGAACAATTAACGACAGCGCCATCTAGTGACCAGAACCGGAAATGTTTCGCTCTTATATTTAAAAAAAATTGTTAATTCCAGTATTTTCAAGTAGTTAGCTATATCAGAAAAGCAGAGAACATTAAAGAATGGGAAGGTACAAATTGAATTTTGTTTGATGCTCGGTTGGACTGCTAACAAAGCTGAAAAACACCCAGTAGGGAATTCATCATTTTCTAACACATTCGGTTCTAACTATATAACAGAAATGTGTAAAAGCACTGCATGATCAATATTTTATAAGGAAAGAGTAACAATAAAAGAGTACGTAAAGTGATCGCTATCCCACTAATGAGGTAGCTGAAGTCGTAAGCGTACAGGAGTTAAGCTCAACGCGACTACGATCATTTACGTCCAAATTCAGGATATCATGAAACTTAAATTTAATTTTTCTGTTTTTTTTATTCATTGGCAGTTTTCTCTTCAGTTATTTTAATATCTTGTCAAATTACTGATATAATTTAAATATTTCAAGCAAATATCTTCATATGTTTATTAGATGTAGACAAATAAGACGATCACACATACATTCATAAATTCACGTACGTTATTGCTTCGGATGAGAGGCCCCCCCTTTTGATGACGACCCCTGCTAACGTGTTAAGGATTACGATTTAAAGGCGTGCACCTGGAATGTCCGGTTTCTTAATTGGGAAGGTGCCGCTGCCCAGCTGTTCGATGTCCGATGATAGAGTGAAGGCTGACATCACTGCCGTCCAAGAAATGCGACGAGGCGAGTAAGCCATTGTGGCATTTACCACAGTGGCCATATAAAAGAGCACAAATTTGGAGTAATTTGGTGGGAGAAGGATTCCGACACCGAGTACTGGCATTCACCTCGGTGGATGAACGTCTAGGCACAATCCGCAACATAGCGAAGTTTTTAAATATATCGCTGATTTGGGCCTATGCCCCGACGGAAAGGATGGACGATGTGACCAAGGATGCCGTCTATGAGCGCTTAGAGCGCACCTATGAGAGCTGTTCCCGCCCGCCGGGCGAAGAAGGCACCTTTGGCACAACATTCGGTAAATTTAGCTTCCACGATAAAAAAAAGACTGTTGCGTCAAGCGACTTCATCCGTCTAAAAATAATGGTTTAAAAAGAAATTTGTAAAATTAATTAAAGAACCTATGAATATTATTAAATGTTGTTGTTTTATATCATGTAAATACTTACCATTTTTATATTAACAAAAAAGAAAACATCTATTACAAATGTATTAGAAGGCTCTATTACCGTGTATTATAAGATTGCTGAATTATATCTACCTATCCTTACCCCTCTCTTATATGCATATACTTACCACTAGATTATGCCGTTAGGCTATTTTTTAAGCTAAGCCATGAAATCTATTTAATAAAGAATTCACTTGTATAATAACCAGAATCGAGAACGGTCGTCCTTTTTTATCGGCATTTTTTAAAAATCGCAAAGGCACAGGCTATTTCACACGTTCATAACGAATCGCGCATCCCAATTAATTTATTATATTCTCAAAAAAACTTGAGAAATTTTCATTGGGCCCGAGCAGGGACAATAGTACGTGGATTAGTTAAACTGTGCATCAAGCTTTCGCAAACTATTAACATAAAAAAAATAATAATAATAACTTTTCGAAATTGCCTGTGCATTATCTCGTTGTTCGGTTGGAGGTGAAGTGAATAAATGAATAAGAAATCTAAAAACAAGAGGAGCAGAATACGTGTTAATAGGTGAAAATAAATTCGGGGTATACATATTATACATACATACGTTCAGTTACCGAAGATTCAAAAACAAAAAACGCAAAGTAACACATACCAAACATACTTACCCATCAGTCGAAAGAGAAAAGTGCGTGAGCAACGACAGTATTCGACAATTTGATTAAACGGATAAGTACAGTGGAGTGCGCAAATAAAGTCAGGCTTAAAAAATACATTTATTTTGCTAGAAAGTGCAGTTAAAAACCAATAAAACCGCTAAATTGCTGTTCGGTGTAATTGTAATTTCTGTAAAAAAAAATTGTATCTATACCGCTTAGTGCTGCTGTGCTGTACAGTATACTAATTTCGCAAGGGTCTGCGTCAACATCGTCATCATCGCTGCTGCTGCGTCAACGCTAACCTTCGCTCCGCTGCTACGTCAACTTTATATCGACAGTACATCCAATGCTCCTGAAAGTGTAAACACAATGGCTACGACAGACTGCAGCGGCACGACAGTGAACTGAAAACGTCGTTGTTCATCTTACTACATGTACATTTTGAGAAGCAACAACAACACAATGGCCGGCATGTACACAAAACAACGCAGTTGTCCATTTTGTATGTACACAATTTCGTTGTGACCATACTAATACCTTTCACTTCAATGAAATTTTAATATTTTGTTCAAAGTGAAATTTTTTATGCAAAAAATAAGTAAATAGGTAAATATTTTGCTTTAAATTATCACTTGTTATTACAAATGATATAATAGAGCTATAATATAGCTTATTTTATGCTTTTTATTTGTAAGAAATAACATCAAGCCGTTAGAGCTGTGAATAATTTTACATTTTACATATTAGTGGCATCACCACTCTACCTCCTCTTTCTATCTTCCATTCTACTGTCAACTCTACTGTCGTCGTAACTGTCTGTCGTTGGCAAAAATAGGAGCAATTTGAAGTTAGCGAGAACGACAACTGTCGGCCTGCAGTCGTGTAGTCGTGCAGCTGTCGAAATAACACTGCCCATAAGAACGTGTGTATTTTAATATTTGACAGATGTAGTTTGCAGTCTGTCGTAGCCATTGTGTTTACACTTTGACACTTCGTGGGAATGAGCTGCAATTGCATCGTTTGCAAAAGGGAAGTGAACGCAGGCAAACCGCCGACGCATTCACAACAGGTAACGAGTGCGAATCACTGAAACTAGTGCGAATCAAAGAAAAAGACAAGTACGAAAATTAAAAACAAAACAAAGAGCAAGTGCACACTTTCAGTTTTTGGCTCTCCCTCTTTCGATTTTCACATACGTATATATTTATATTATCGAATACATTTAGCATATCATAATATTCAAACACGTATATATACATACATACATATGCATTTGTGCATCTATGCATCTGAGTGAAAGGGGGATTGTGGGATTTGCGGTAGCAATCTTAATTGAACATTAAGGTGCGACACTTTTATATATTGCACACAAAGATTTTTAAACGAAATAAAGTTTAACAATCCGGTTCTTTGGAATAATTTCTCGTTAAAAAAAACAAAAAAAACATTTTCAAGAACGTTCAACTGTGCTATTGCTCATTTTCGCATACCTCATCGGTTTGCTTTCGTATACCTGATAATCGATACTATTTTTTCTCGTTTTCGCAACCGATTCCAAATATATTTGTTGCCAACCTTTATTGGTATTGGTTTGGCTTTCGTATATTTGGGAATCGATATATATTTATATATTTTTCGCATAAAAACAGGTCTTCTAGAAAAGACTATGTCAGATCTAGATCCAATCGAATTGGAATGTCTTCTTGATATACTAAACTCACATAGTGAGAAATTGATGAAATATCAGTCTAAAATTGAATAGATTGATGAAGACGATATGGCGCAAGGGGAGTTAGAGGACATAATTGTAGAAACAAAATCTATAATTAAAACAATTTTGGCTAAAAAAATAACATCTAGCTGGAACATCATTCGTACCGTCTCACAGCTCAAGGCTCCCAAAAATGAATTTGCCGAAATTCAAGGGAGAATATTCGGAATTTAAAAATTTCATGAATTTGTTTGAGAGTTTGTTCACAATGATCCAAACATCCCAGATATTCGAAAAATTTAATCATCTGGTTAATTGTCTATCTGGGGAGGCTCTGGGCACAGTAAAGGCATTTCAAATGTCGGATGAAAATTATCCAAAGGCGTTGGCAAGTCTCGAAAAGTTTTACGACAATAAATGTTTGATTTTTTTAATACGATTTCAAAACTTTTTGAGCTGCCAACTATCCCTAAGCCTTCAGCCCCTTCATTGCGCGCGATGATTGATGAAGTGTCGGCTGTATATGACTCATTGCTATCGCTGGGCGATGAGAAACAAATCACAAATGCGATAATTATTCACATAGTCATGACAAAAGTTGACTCAGCCACCCGATCAAAGTGGGAAGAACAGCTGGATTATGACAAGTTACCATTGTGGAAGGATTGTGAAGCTACCTTAAATAGACGGTACCAGCACCTATCAGCTGAAGGCGCATCATCTTCGAGGACGAGACCCATAGCAGCAGCCAGCGCGAACCACGTGAAGCAGCCTGACATGAATGGTACGAAGTCAACTTTAGTTGCAGCGAATACAAAGCAGCCAACATGCCAGCAGTGTAAATCGAAGGACCACTACTTAACAGCTTGCCTCACTTTTAAAACTCTCTCTGTTCAACAGGGATTTGAGTTTGTCAAATCGGTGGCCTTATGCATAAATTTTTTGCGTAAGGGAGATCCGGTATCCAAATGCAGAGCGGATCGATGTCGCCTGTGTAATCGGTCCCACCACACATTACTGCACCAGTATCCTGTATCCTTCGCTGCTGAACCTCATCCGCAACCAACAACAACTACACACGCAATGCATACAATAAGTGTGCATGATCGGGTAATGTTGGCAACAGCAGTTATTCTGGTGAGATCAAGCTGTGGAGAGTACCTGCCCGCAAGTGCCTTGCTAGGCCTAGGAAGTCAAGTCAACTTCATCACGGAAGATTTGGCTCAAAAACTGCGGATTCGACGCCAAAACGGGACATTAAATATTATAGGGATTGGAAATTCAAGTACAAAACTCGGGGCCAAATTGAGCGCATTTGTTAAGTCGCGCTTAAATAATTATGAATTTTCGGCGGAATTCTGGTATAATATTAATGGAAAATTCCGCACAATATTAAATTGGCGGATCCAGAGTTCCAAAAATCTCCAAAGATCGATATGTTATTAGGAGCAGAAACCTGTTTCGATTTGTTAGCGGTTGGTTTAATTAAAAGTGGCCCTAATCAACCAACGCTACAGAAAACTCTTTTGGGATGGATTGTTTCTGGCAAATATATCAGCAGTCTTAGTCCTCCTCCCGAATTATATAGTCCAAAAATTCTGGGCTCTGGAGGAACTTCCTTCAGAAACAAGTGGCAACAAACTCACACCTGAGCAAAATGAGTGTGAACAATTTTTCGTCAATACAACTGAAGTATTACCTTCAGTAAGGCTTCAAGTCAGAATGCCCTTTAAGGCTGACCGTAAGTTACTCGGTCACTCCTATGAAATCGCAGTTCGGCGATTTCAGGCCCTGGAGAGGAATTCATTGAAATATCCAGAACTTCGTAAAATGTATCTGGACTTCATGAATGAGTATAAAGCGCTGGGTCACATGAGCCCAACATATAATAGGATCCCAAGTGAACCACACTATTTCAATCCGCATCAGTGTGTTTTGAGGCCCGAAAGCACAACAACAAAATTACGAGTTGTCTTTGATGCGTCGAGTCGTACTTCTTCTCAAATTTCATTAAATGAACTTTTGATGGTAGGCCCAACCCATCCAAGACGAATTGTACTCAACTCTTCTTCGTTTTCGTTTACATAAATACGCTTTAACGGCAGACATTACTAAAATGTACCGCCAAATAATCATACTTGAAGAAGACAGAAACTGTCAGCTCATTGTGTGGAGAGAGCATCCTTCAGAGCAAATTCAAATTTTTCGACTTAACACCGTAACATACGGCACTGCGCCTGCACCATTTCTCGCAACACGGTGTTTACAAATGCTCAGCGATGCTAATACAACTAAATACCCACTCGGTTCATTGGCCATTAAAAGAGACTTTTATGTCGATGACTTATTGACAGGGTCTGAAAATTTTGAGTCTCTAGATCTTATAAGAAGTGAAGTAATTAAAATACTAAACTCGGCCGGATTCACCTTAACGAAGTGGTTTTCGAACCACCCTAAATTTTTCGACATTAATTGTACTGAAAAGTCATTAAGCTTCAATGACAAAAACTCAACTAAAACACTAGGAATCCATTGGTTGCCGAAAGAGGATTTGTTTCGATTTGTTTTGGATGCCAATTTTCATGATCTGCGAGCTACTAAACGAAACATACTATCAGTCTCTGCTCGCCTTTTCGATCCTCTTGGATTATTAGCCCCACAAAGCAAACATCTTATTGCAAGAGCTTTGGATCAAAAAACTAGATTGGGATGAGTCGATTCCATTGCGTCTTGATACTAGCTGGCAGAATTTTAAAGCCAACCTACTGCAGCTGTCATCAATTAGCATTCCTCGATACGTAAATCTAGAGTCGAGTGCTGTCTGCCAAATACATGGTTTCTCCGACGCTTCAATAAGAGCGTACGGATGCTGCATATACATACATACGAAGCCAATCTGCTAGTGGTGTCAAATGCACGCTGCTTACTGCAAAGTCTAGAGTGGCTCCCCTAAAAACCAAGTCTCTTCCGCGTCTCGAGCTCTCGGCAACACATCTTCTTGCCAAATTATGGTCACGAATTGCGCCAATGTTGAATCGACAATTTGAAAAAATTATATTTTGGACAGACTCGGAAATCGTATTGCATTGGGTAAAGACGCATCCATCTTCATTACAAACCTTTGTTGCAAATAGAGTGTCTGAAATCCAAGAATTGACTGACAATATAAATTGGCGACATGTGCCAACAAAACAAAATCCTGCGGATCAAGTGTCTCGGGGTTGCAACGTGGATGAATTGAACAATTCAATATGGTTTGGCGGTCCACAGTTCCTCCTAGAAGACCCCGCTTTATGGCCAATTAACACTCGCTTCCAGCTCTCCTCAGACGATGAAGCGTTAGAGAAGAAGAAAAATACTTTCACACTAGCCATAAATGTGAAAGAGAATTCACTATTGAACCTTATCGAAAAATTCTCATCTCATCAAAAATTGCTTCGTGTAGTTGCCTATCTATTACGGTGGATTAGACGACCAAAAATGCCTACAGAGGGAAGGGACCTGACATCTGACGAATTACACTTGAGTTTTTTGAAAATTGCTCAGGTGATTCAACATTCAGAATTTGCGAATGAAATCCAAAAACTGACGAAAGGCACTACGCTACCCGCAAACTTGCAAAAACTCAATCCGTTTTTGCATGAGTACTCGGATACGTCGCTTTCATTCAAATTAATCCGAGTAGGAGGTCGCCTTTTAAATGCACCTCTCCCATACGATGCCAAATTCCCATTATTACTAAATAAGAATTCGCACTTCGTTATCAATTATTTACGGTTCCTGAACTTTCGAAATCACCACGCAGGGGCAAAAGCGTTGGTTGCGCTTCTTCGAGAACGCATATGGGTGATTAATGCAAGAGAGGCATGCGGTAGAACCGTAAGGAACTGTACACACTGCTTTCATTATAAGCCGAAGTTGCAAACCCAAATAATGGGAAACTTGCCGGTTGAAAGACTTCGAGTGCTACGACCCTTTTCTCATATGTGGCGTAGATTTTTGTGGTCCAATTTATACTACGTTGAAAATACGCGGTCGAGCCTATATCTCTGTTTTCGTTTGTTTCACGTCTAAAGCAGTACACGTAGAATTAGTTTCTGACTTATCAACTAGTTCTTGCCCTAAAAAGGTTCATTGGTCGCCGAGGGATGCCCCGACGATACACAGCGACAACGCAACCAACTTCGTCGGCGCCGATCGCAAGTTGCGCGAACTCAAAGAGGCGTTTCTGTCCCAGTCTCCGGAAGTAATGGAATTCGCCGCCGAAGAAGGGTTCAAATTCGCCTTTATACCACCGAGGGCGCCGCACTTCGGCGGGTTATGGGAGGCGGCAGTGAAGTCCGCCAAACACCTCGCCGTGCGCGCAATGGGCAACGTGCTGCTCACCGCCGAAGAGCTAGGAACACTGCTGGCCGAAGTGGAGGCCATCCTCAACTCGCGGCCCCTCGCACCTTTGAGCCAGGATCCCAACGACGGCAAAGCATTGACTCCAGCACACCTACTAATAGGGTGCTCTCTCCGAGCCTTACCACCGGCAGAAGTGTCAACGGACCCAGTTCGCTGTTGCGAGAGATGGCAACTTGTTTGCGGTCTCAAGCAACAGTTTTGGCGACAGTGGTCCAAAACGTACATTACCAGTCTTCAGGAGCGCAACAAATGGCTGCACCCGAAACGCAACCTGCAGCCCGGCGATCTCGTCCTCGTCCACGAAGACAACACGCCACCGCAGCGGTGGGCGCTAGGACGAATCGCCGGAACCGTAGAAGGACGAGACGGAAAGGTGCGAGTGGCAGACGTGGCAACCAAAGCAGGCACTATTAAGCGCCCTATTCACAAGCTCGCCCTGCTGCCTGTCGAAGTTGAAGGATCATAATCCCATCAAGGTGGCCGGTGTTGCGTCAAGCGACTTTATCCGTCTAAAAATATTGATTTAAAAAGAAATTTGTAAAATTAATTAAAGAATCTATGAATATTATTAAATGTTGTTTTTTATATCATGTAAATACTTACCATTTTTATATTAACAAAAAAGAAAACATCTATTACAAATGTATTAGAAGGCTATAATACCGTGTATTATAAGATTGCTGAATTATATCTACCTATACTTACCCCTCTCTTATATGTACATATATACTTACGTATCGTATATATGTACATATATATATACGTTATCTGTAATACTAGATTACAGCATAAGAAAATTCATCAAACTACCTGGATGTCTCCGGATCGAAAAGCCACCAAAACCAGTGTTTTGGATTTGGATCACGGTCTTGTTGCAGCAAAGATACGCGCCCGCCCCTGTGCAGCAAAAAATGCACGTCAGCAAACACAAGGAAGGTTCGACGTCGACAAGGTGCAATCACAACAATCAGCCGAACGAGAGTACTCATCACAACTCGGTTAAAGAGAGCTGTGGGACAGCATTTTAAGCTGCTTACGTAAAGCTGCAAACGAAACCATTGGTTTTCGGAAAATGCAAAGGAACAGCTGTTGCGATGAGGAGAGACTGAGAGTCGAATCAATATAGCATACGAGTATAAGGTTTTTTCGAACGTATTGTGTGAAAAAATAAAGCCCACCGCCAACAAACTAATTGGACCTTATCAGTGTGGCCTTAGGCCTGACAAATCAACAACTGACCAGGTATTCACCATGCGCCAAATCTTGAAAAAGACCCGTGAAAGTGGATTCGTCGATTTTAAAATTGCTTTTGACAGCACGGAAAGGAGCTGCCTCTATGCCGCAATATCTAAAAGGTAAACTATGGAAACTGACTTTGCCCAATAGCTCCGTTAGGATCAAGAAGAACCGCTCCGAGCCGTTTCATAAAATTAATAAAGGATTTCATATAAAAGGCATTTTTATAATACATTGTAATATATGATACACAATTCTTCAATTTCAGATTTTTAGCATCGTCCTGAAGGAGAGAATTTGCTAAAGGAGATATCAGTGGTCGGCTTAAGAATACCGCCCTAAGATTTTCGGGGATAATATAATATTGGATCGGCCAGGGTTATTTTTTTTTTGAAGCGCACCTAAAGGCCGCCAACGAAAAAAAAAAGTTCAACGCGCAAAAACTTGGGTTTACTTTTTGAAGCCCAGTGTTGGGCCGAACAGGGTTATTTTTTTTAGCAGGTGTAAGTAACATCTTCTTTAACATCAATTTTGTCTAAGGGATATTACTGTTGCTACTTTTGAAACAAAGCAACGTTTCGATTTTTTTCTTCTTGCTATTTATTTCGTATTTGGGAAATTAAATTCAAGTGCTTTTGTCGTGTAAAAGTAAAAATAAATAAATTAGGTTAAATTTTTTTTATTTATTATTTTAATAATTGTATTTAGATCTCAAAAAACAATCGACCAGTCGTGGCGTTGTTCGCAAAAATAATGTTATTAAAGTGGGTGACTTAAAAGGCATATGGAACATTGGAAAAGAATTCCAAACTTTTCAGGCTCGCGAGAGCTGCATAGCTTTGCTGAAAAGCAGGGACTTATATTAATCCAAAAACTTTGCAGATTACTTAAATTCCGATGGTGCGCTCTGTAGCGGAAAATAGAACTGTCGGTACGATTAGATGCCATAAAGCATCAGCCGTACGCGTTCCGCCATATCTCGATACAACGGGACTTGGTTCAATAAGGGGAAAGCCCATCACATTATATCTCTAAAACTATAAGTTTCCAATGGCTATATCTATATATTCTTAAACTAGATGACCTCTTCTTTCCGAGCATACCCATCTTATCCCCGAAATCCTGGAACGGTATTTTAAAGTTTTCCCGATATCAGTCAGCTCAGTTGTTAACGCGTGCCACTAGTATACTTACTTGCTATAGTATACCTATGAGTTGGAGAATAAAACGCACTGATTTCGAATTTCCACACTCGTTATAAAATATTTATTTCACTATAATGTAACACGATATAATATTGGTTTTTTGTGTATATAACACGGTTGGTTAAAGAAAGTCCACTGTTGGACACTGTTGGTGAACTTGGTGCTTCCCGTCACTCCCGTCACTTGGCGGTTTGTTAAAAAACGGAATTGCGGTGATTGTAGCGGTTAAACAAATGACGGTTCCTTAGAGGTGGGGTTTTTAGTGACCTGCAAGTGGCACATACCGCTGCTGGGACGATAGCACCGACCATGCGGAAGGCATTTGCCCTCACCCGCAAAAAAAAATACATTATAATTATTTCATATAGTATGCTATCTAATATTAATCCAATTATCCAAGATTTTTACTACAATCAACTCTACTTTATGTAAAATGAAAGATCATTTTAACATCTAAGTGATAATTGAGATATCATTATTTCAAATATGTAGAAAACCTATCAGTCGTCATCACTTTTTTTAGGAGGAATCATCTCGAGTTTGTCTTTATCTTTCGAAATCCTATCACTTCAACTAACGTGATCTCTTAAGTTGGACAGGAAACCTGAATTTATTTTTAAGCGAATGACTTTATAGTTTCGACCTTGTCATATGGTTCTCGAACTATTGCTACAATTTTTCATAAGTTCCTAAGGTTGGTTTCACTTGCGAGGACAATGGAACCTAAGATAACAAATCCAGTCCGAAGTAAGAGGTTTTTTGGTTTTAAATTTCACATAATTGGCTTGAAACAAGTTAGTTACCATTCAGTTTTCTTAGAATTGGCACAGCGATTAGTTTAAGCAATTCATATCTAAATATATGCGTGCATACGTACGCCGCGCCCCAGAACACAACTATCAAAACATTTACTCAGTAAATTGCAAGGACAAAAAGAAAAAGACGCTGCATGATCAAACTGGAAAAGGCATTTCCGTGTGGGCGATGGGCGTCTGTATGCTTGTTGGCGGCTATAAAAGCAATGAATAGGAATGAATAAATCAATTTATCCGCTGGGAATCTCTTCATACTCACGCATTTCGGCCTCTTTCTTCTTCTGTCTACAAATGCGTCTCGCTTCCCTCTTCAACTCTCGGTATCTATCCCATCCCTCACGTGTAGTGTTCGATCGTAAAGTTGCGAGGTAGGCAGCCTGTTTTCTCTCCGCTGCGACACGGCACTCCTCGTCGTACCAGCTGTTCTTTTGCACTTTCCGAAAACCAATGGCTTCGGTTACAGCTGTACGTAAGGAGTTTGAAATGCCGTCCCACAGTTCCCTTATACCGAGTTGTTGACGAGTGCTCTCAGAGAGCAGGAGTGCAAGCCGAGTAGAAAATCGTTCGGCTGTCTGTTGTGATTGCAGTTTCGCGACGTCGAACCTTCCTTGTGTTTGTTGGCGTGCGTTTTTTGCTGCACAGAGGCGGGTGCAAATCTTGGCTGCAACAAGATAGTGGTCCGAGTCGATGTTAGGACCTCGGAGCGCACGCACATCGAAAACACTGGAGACGTGTCTTCCGTCTATCACAACATGATCGATCTGGTTGGTAGTTTTTCGATCCGGAGACAGCCAGGTAGCTTGATGAATCCTTTTATGCTGGAATCTAGTACTACAGATAACCATATTTCGGGCCCCGGCGAAGTCGATCAGCCTCATCGCTTTTGGGGATGTTTCGTCGTGGAGGCTGAATGTACCGACCGTAGTGCCAAAGATACCTTCTTTACCCACCCTGGCGTTAAAGTCGCCAAGCACGATTTTGACATCGTGGCGGGGGCAG
Source organism: Bactrocera tryoni (assembly GCF_016617805.1). NCBI lineage: Eukaryota > Metazoa > Arthropoda > Insecta > Diptera > Tephritidae > Bactrocera > Bactrocera tryoni. The sequence continues at coordinate 51,645,342 of NC_052501.1, forward strand.
CTCTCATAAGTGCGCTCCAAGCACTCATAAAAAACATCTTTGGTCACATCGTCCTTCTCTTTCTGCATTATTAGAAAAAAATTAAATTAAATTAAATTTACATTATTCTTATTCTTTCGCTGTAGGATTTTACTCAACTGCCAGACCTAATCACGGTCAAATATTAAATATATCTATTTACAACAAGTTTAGCTGAAATTCAATTTATTTTTATTCTCTTTAATTTTTATGTTATTTTTATTCCTATTTTATTCGTTGATTATATCAGCCAAGTCGAAAGCGCTAAGCGATTTTCGTGCATGTCTGGCGCTGTGCATCGAAAGAACAGCGGTCATCAGTTATTTATTTCTCACACATAGGCAAGCAATTTGAGCAACTTCCTTCCGCTGAGTGCCAAATCAAATGTCAGTCTCTCGCACTGTCACATTTGAGACTTTTTTTGTTGAAAAAGCATTTTTGTGTGTATCAATTGATTCACAGTCCCACAACCCCCAGGCAACGTACCCTAGAAAATATGCGTGTAAGCATAATACTCGTATAAATTTATATTACATACAAGTTCGTTTGTAAGTTCGTGTTTTCGATTTGGTGTGTTCATTTCAGTCACAACTGTAAGGGCTTCACGCTTCGCCTTCTTAGTTTTTCCTATTCGTCCGCATTTCAATTCATACATTTATCGCAATTGCAACCGGTGGAGATTCAAAAGGACATTTGACCAAATTAAATACTTCCTTTTTGGTTATTTCTGATTTGTGTACACGCTCTTGTTCGTATGTATTTCTCATCTTTCGCTTTTTGTTTTTCGTTTTTCCTTCACACATGAAAATAAATGGTTTATGCATGCCTCGCAACCACTTACTCGTTATTCCATCGAAATTTTGCGGATTATAAATGTACACTTTTTCTATTCCAACTGCTTCGTGTAACTTCATCAATCTCATCATGTGTGTCTTCTCGGCTGCACTTTATCCTCTAAATGTTGGCAGAATATTGAAGCTTTGAAGCTTTGCTCACTGAGGCAACAAAATAGCTCTACGATAATTATTCAATCAGCGGCAGCAGAATTACGCCTTTTAAATTTTCTAGTAAACCCACAACAAAACTTCGGATTAGATATTTCCAGAGAGGATGCAGTCATGTGTAGAAGTTCACGAAAGTGAAGAAAGTTCTTTGATCGCCCTCAATGACAAGGAACAGGATTACGATTAGACGGCAGGCGCTAACAATGTCAGGTCTCTTAATTGGGAACGCTGCTAGCTGACAAGAAGTGTGATGGACGGGACAACGACTGAGACAAGTAGGTCCTGGTCGTATTTACTACCGTCGCCTTATAAAAGAGCACAAATTCGGTGTGGGATTCGTTTTGGGAAAGAGACTCCGTCGCCGAGTACTATCATTCACCCCGGTGGATGAACGTCTAGCCATAATCCGCATCAAAGCGAGGTTCTTCAACATATCGCTGATTTGCGCCAACGGCCCGACGGAAGAGAAGGACGATGTGACCAAAGATGCCTTCTATGAGAGCTTGGAACGCACCTTTGAGAGCTGCTCCCGCCACAATGTCAAAATCGTGCTTGGCGACCTAAACGCCAGGGTAGGCAAAGATGGCATATTTCGCAAAACGGTTGGCAAATTTAGAATCCATAAGGAAACATCCCCAAATGGGTTGATGCTGATCGACTTCGCCAAGGCCCGTGTTATGGTTATCTGTAGTACTAGATTCCAACATAAGAAAATTCATCAAGCTACCTGGCTGTCTCCGAATCACACCAAATCGATCATGATGTGATAGACGGAAGACAATTCTTCAGTGTTGCAGCCAAAATACGCACCCACCTCTGTGCAGCAAAAAACGCATGTCAACAAACACAATTAAGGTTCGACGTCGAGAAACTGCAATCACAACAGACAGCCGAACGATTCCATAATCGATGACGATAGAGGAGACGTTCCATTGCCCGACCATGAAGCAGTTCGAATAGCAATTACCCGTCTGAAGAACAAGAAAGCGGCGAGGGTCGGTGGATTGCCGGCCGAGCTATTCAAACGCGGCTAAATATGATCGGACGTATTAGGGTGTGCCTATATACTGACATACATATATTAATTAAAAAAAATACGAAAAATGGTTAATGAGGACACAAATCAAAATACACCTGGAGCTACACGCTCAAAACAGGTTGCTAGATTTATATCAGAAAGTGAAAGTTTAACAAGATACTGCACTAGATTTGCCTCTTCACCGATTCCCGAAAACTCGGAATCGTTATTAAAGTAAAAGGACCAAAATCTTAAAAATTTTTGGACTCGCTTTGAAACGGCTCATGACGCCATTGTAGAATTCTGAAGATTCAGATCACCACCACAAAATCGGACAAATTATCTGCTACCTGCAATGTACGAAAACTGCTTAGACCAATATGAAGAAACGAAAGCTATGATCTCCGATCAATTAAAGCTAATAAAAGCAGTTGCACCTACTCCCCACAGTAGAGTAGAGCTGCCACAAATGCAACAATATCAAGAGGCCGGTTCAGGCATCCAACTCGAGGTGCCCGCATGTGACACAGAAACATTTTACGGAGGTTATGAAGAAATGCCGTCCTTCCGGGACATGTTCACAGCCGTGTACATAAACCATCCTCAATTATCACAAGCGCAAAAATTGTATCACCTCAGACACAAAACAAAAGGTCAAGCAGGCGTCATGGTAAAACAGTTCGCTCTTAATGACGATAATTTCAATTTGGCTTGGGAAGCTCTAAAAGCTAGATACGAAAACGACAGAATACTGGTCGATAAACAAGTAACGACACTAATGAACTTGCCAAAAATTAAGAAAGAAACAAGTGTAGAATTCATCAAACTAGATTCCACTGTTTCTAATTGTTTGTCGGTCCTATCGACACTGAATATCCCCACAGACAGCTGGAACCCTATTCTGGTAAACATATGCACTGCAGCATTACCGGAAAACTCGTTACTTCTATGGGAGCAATCGCTCTCATCACGAAAAAAGTGCCCAACGTGGCAACAAATGAAAGATTTTCTCACCACCCAATATGAAATTGCGGAAAGGTTAGAAGAAAAAATAATCAAAACTAAGATCATTAAACACGACCAAAATAAAAGCTTCAATAGACCCCAAGCTAGAAGCAACAAAAATTTAAACAAAAGCTTTTACAACACGCAAACGTTCACATCAGAACAAAGAAAACAAACGTCATGCGAACCATGTAAAAGAGGGCATAAACTTAAATCTTGCGAGTGGTTTAAAAGCTTAAAAGTTAACGAACGAAATAATTTTGTCAGGTCAAAAAGACTTTGCACAAATTGCCTGTCACATGCGTATACATATACAAATTGCAAAAGCAAATTCAATTGTTTATATTGTCAAAAACGACATCATTCAATGCTTCATTACAGCACATATCCAATCTCACTCCAAAGAAGCGGTTTTACAAAAAGAAACACGGGCTTAGTTGCAAAAGCAAATCCCGAAGTCCACAATTTTAAAAATTGCCAAGAGACACACCGTTGCTCAAAGGCACAAAAAGTTCAAACGCTGCACAGCGAAACACAAAGTGGAATAGTTACAGAACTAGTTCCCACCATGCCAACACAAAGTTGAGTAGTAATACAGAACTAGATTCACCATGCCAACTAAAGTTGAGTATAATACAAACAGATACCTTAATTCACAATTAAGGAAATTTCGAATGTTAAGGAAACTGCCCCCTATAACAAACAAAACTCCAGAAGATCAGTGTTCTGAAGACTTCTCTAAAGCCACAACTACTTGATCAAATAATGGCCAGTACATCGTACGACAACCAATAGATCCACAATTTTCCAATACCCCACATAAAGGTAGAAAAAGCAAGGTTCGTAACCTTTCAACCCCGCAGGATGGCTTTCGCCAATAATGATACAAAAATCCTGCTTAAAAATTTCAAACTATGTGGCGCGGTACTAAACGTCAAATTAATGCAAACGTACTTAAACAGAAAATATAACAAAAAGGTTTCCAAAAGTAAGGAAAAAAAAAATTGCTCTTCATACAATATTGCCCCACAGAGGCTTAAATTTTTAAATAAATGAAATCTCAAAAACGTTAAGGGATCACTATGTTCCCTATGCGATACATTGACGCACCTGCTCTTAAGCTAAGGTCGCTCTTATCACAACTATCCAACCGCTTCTCATATGGGTGAGTTATGGGAATCAGCTATACAAAGCATCAACTTAATTATGAAGAATTTTTTACTTTATGAATAGAAGCCGATCTCCATTCACGGCCATTCTCTCGCAAGATCCCTCTAATTTCACAGTCCTAACTCCAGGGCTAAATAGTACCCATTCTGGCCATATCTGGCCAGGCGTGGAGTTGCTATCCTTCATAAGCCGAGAATAAATAAAGTCCAAACATTGCCGGTAATACAGACAAGGCATATAATAAACTACCGGTATGCCAAACCGATAAATAATAAATTGTAAACAGCTGATAAAATTAATAAAAGCAAACAATTTTTTTGGTGTAATAATACAATAAGTCGTCAAAGCACGCAAAATCAATTATTACCTTAAGCACAAATATTTACACAAAATACAATTAGCTATTAAAACCTAAATCGCTTCTTACGGCTAATATTCTGCGGCCTCGGTTACTCCACCAACAGTAACCCGAATTACATGCATCAGATTATATATATAAAACTAGACAAAATATTTGCCTAGGGGGCCAAGGATGTTTAAATGAGTTAAGCATCCACCCCCTCTACTCGGTAAAACTAGCGCATCCTAATGCGACAGCTCAATTCACCACAGCTGATGACACCAACACAACTCACCATACCTATACACCCACTCATCAAAAAGGATGGACAAGGAGAAAGCAGACTCAATTCGTTTACACAATTCGTTTTAACCAATCCGATGTCCCACTGCGCCGCGTAAACATTACATTTGGTATTTTATACATTCGCACACTTTTCGATCACGCTATTCTCCTGCACTTACAAAAATTCAACCACGATCCGTGTCCCGGAATTGGAGTATAGCCGCCTCGCCCGTCGATATTATATTTAATAATATTATATAATAAAATTAATAAATTTAAATTTAAATAAAATTGTTGAGAACCTAGATGTACAAAATAATAAACCGGATTTTCATTTAATTTAACGCAGTGGTGAGTGCTCCTCAATGTATCGTGTATACATTTTAATCAAGCCTTTCCTTTCATTTACTTCGAGTGACAAGAGCCCTGGTTGCAATGGAACACCAGCCTTTTTTTCCTTTAAATCAGAGTACATATCTCCACGCTTAATTCGAAAAACCACGTTCCGAAAGGTATGATTTTAAAATATTGTAATATGTTTTTGGTAAAAGCATTTTAATTTTGTTTAGGAGTCCGCCATGGCAAACTTTATCAAAGCCTTTAGACACGTCGAGGAAAACGGCCGAGCAAACTTTTTTTTTGCGAGTTATCCTATGTACCCGGTCAATAGTGGAGTGCTTTTTTTGGAAGCCAACTGATGACTTCGAAGTCGTCCATAATTTCGTCGATCTTGGAATCAGCATCAGCATCAACACCAACAACAACCTCAGCCGCTAAATCCAGCACGGAATATCTCTTGCCGATAGGTGCTACTTCGGACTAAGTAGGCAATTGAGAAGTAAAGTCCTCTTTCGACGAAAAAAATCCAAACTCTATAAGTCACTTATTATTCCCGTCCTGCTATGTATATGGTGCAGAGGCATGGACGATGACAACTTCTGATGAGTCCATGTTACGAGGTTTCGAGAGAAACGTTTTGCGAAAAATGTATCACATTTGATGGAACGATGGGCTAAATGAGATATACGACGTTATTGATCATAGTTCAGCGAATTAAAATACAGCAGCTACGCTGGCTAGGTCATGTCGTCCGAATGGACGAAAACAATCCAGCTCTGAAACGCAAGACCCACTATTGCAGTAATTGTGCAGTAGTTAGCTTAGAAATCTTGCTGATATTTTATATCGAAAAAACCGGGACTATATTTCAAGTATAATAAGTACCTTACAAACTACAGGTTTGGTTAGCTCTCACTGAAAAAAATTCAAAAGACCTAAGACTTAGAGATCATCTTCACTTTGTAAATGTGGTTATCGATGAATGTTTGAAGAGGGCAACCAAGTTAACTCTAAAAATATGTTCTACAGTGTTCGACTCTTCATAATGCACTACTGTTTTTTTAGTGTTTTATGTACTGAAATTGAAAGTTTACCCTCCGACCCCATAGCCAAATTTTATCAATAAAGTATTCATATGGCCGTGAACAAGCTGGTTGGGATTGTCATCTTTTACAGTTCTTGTTCAGCAACTATCGAAGGGATTTTAGTATTATTTTATATTTTTCAGATAAACCGAGGCCTATATGTTGTTTTAGTATAGTTAGAATGAAAAGTAACTCATATGGTTTGATCACATATCGATGCGAAGCTTTTATAACTAGAGAGACTTAGCAAAGCCAGTTTACATTATGGAGAAGTAGTGGTCATTCTCGGTTTGAATAGAGAGAGAAAGTGGTATCCGAAAATAAGTTCTAAAATACTCGATACTTCATGATGTATTGCTCTGTTTTGCTTCTCTAAAAACCCGAGACCTTGAGCACATGTGATAGAAGGGTAAATAGTACAACAGATATCAAGTAAAGGGTCGATGAACTCCAGGCTCCAGTATATGAACATCGCGAATCTTCGCTTCATTTAAGGGCATAATGGATCTAAGATGAATCTCATCAAGCGTTCGAATGTTCTATTTGTGATCATGTCTTGATAAAGTACCTACCCAGAAGTTGAACATATGGATTATTAACCAAAGAATCCAAGTTGTTTTATGCCGTTTCAATATCAAAATTTCAAACAGAAATCTAATTTTTCTCCACAACTTTAACACCACACATTGCCACACTTTTATAAATTTTATTTTTGGTTTTATCCTTTCAACATAAAGGCACGCGCTGTTCTCAATTTGCAACATTCATTTGCCCATTCATTTATTAAAATATTTCGCATTTTATTATCAGCGACTTCAATAAAGTGACATCGAAAATTGACTGACGTAACCGACAGAAGAAATGATTATTTAAGTGATTGATTTACCAATGGTTGGCAGAACTGTTGCGGCCGTGTGTTGCCTGTTGCTGATGTGGCATGTGGCAAAGTGTGCATTCGGTAGTAAAATGCATGCGCTTGTTAGTGTTTTTATATTTTCACACGGTTTTTATATTTTCATATATAGGCTATAGTTATATTATGCATATTTCATTATTAATTGATGCTTTGTTGTCAGTGAAAGTAATTGCTACGCTGTGACTTTCGAACTGTAATTTGTTTTGGAAAATCAAAACTGAAATACAATATGCGCACAAAAAGAGCTTTGAGGTTAAGAAATGGTAGTTTGTGGTAAAAGTTACACAATTTTCAGTAAGACTGAATGTTGTTGAGTACCTACCTGAAAAGTAAGGTTAAGTCAACAAAAGGCAGTAGGTTAGGATAGCTGATGGAACTGGGTACATTAAATTTGCCTCGAAGTTTGTAACACCCCGAAGGAAACGTCGGAATAATCATCAGCGTGATGAACTGAGTCGATTTAGCCATGGCACATGTTCTTTTCTCTGCATAAAGTATCGGACTACTATAGCATTCAGTTGCCATACAAACTGAATGATCGGGATCAAGTGCTTGAATGAAAAGCTTTTTCATTTGACAACATATCTTCACGAAACTTGGCATGGGTTATTTTTCAAGGCAGTGGTGCAATTTTCGAGCAAATCGTTCAGATTGGATCACTAAAGCAAACAAACTGACCCATCAGAATAAAGTTCTTGTCAATAATCTGGTTTATTCATGAAGTGTCTTATAGCTTCGGTGCAATCGAATTGATACTCATACTATAAGTCACAAATAAGATCTTCAATAATTTGGTCAAACAGTTTCTGTATTCAAGGCAAAAATATTATAGACAATGAAATATCTAGGAGAGTTTGATAGTCACTTTACAGATCTTAATAGGTTTAATTGATGCAAGAATATATGAATACGGATTCTTAGGTTCTTCACGTTAAGGTAGACTTATTTTAAGTCGTTTCTCTGCGATGAACACCAAACCAGGTAAAATCCCTAAGAATTTGTATTAGTAGAATCCATTACTTCCGGATCATGATATCTAAATGAAAATATAGTAAAGTATGTCTGATATTTTCGAAAGTTGATATAATTTCTTAATCTATCAGGACAGGTTCTAGAATAATGTAGCTGTGGTCAAATCCTTTACAATATTTTCTCTTCAACTTTCACCTACCTACTTTTGGTAACCAACCGGTTCTCTACTTTTAGGTAAGAAAGTTATGTACAAGGAGGTTTTTTTCAGCTTCTTAGGTAGAATAGTTTTTTTGTATTGTTTATGTGATATTTCATTTTAAACTTTTGTTGTGCTATAGCATAGAAATATATTATCTTTTATAATTTAATAGAAATAATTAGAAATAGATTAAAAGTTATGTCTCGACTATTTTTTTAATTGTTTTTTCTTCTATTTATTCTACATATTTTTCAGTTTTCAGCTCTTTGGCAAACATGTTAAATGCTACCTTATTTTTCCAGTGTTTTAGATGTTCGTGCGATCCGAGGTCCTAACATCGACTCGGATCACTATCTTGTTGCAGCCAGGATTCGCACCCGCCTCTGTGCAGCAAAAAACACACGCCAACAAACACAAGGAAGGTTCGACGTCGAGAAGCTGCAATCACAACAGACAGCCGAACGATTTTCTAGTCGGCTTGCACTCCTGCTCTCTGAGAGCACTCGTCAACAACCTGGTATAAGGGAACTGTGGGACGGCATTTCAAATTCCTTACGTACAGCTGCAACCGAAACCATTGGTTTTCGGAAAGTGCAAAAAAACAGGTGGTACGACGAGGAGTGACGTGTCGCAGTGGGGAGAAAACAGGCTGCCTACCTCGCAACTTTACGATCGACCACTACACGTGCGGGATGGGATAGATACCCCCAAAGGTGATTTAGTCACTGATGCCCAGAGCATACTTAAATTATGGAGGGAACACTTCTCCAGCCTGCTGAATGGCAGTGAACGCACAACACCAGGAGAAGGAGAACCCGATTCACCAATCGATGACGATGGAGCAGACGTTCCATTACCCGACCATGAAGAAGTTCGAATAGCAATTGCCCGCCTGAAGAACAACAAAGGGGCAGGGGCCGACGGATTGCCGGCCGAGCTATTCAAACACGGCGGCGAAGAACTGATAAGAAGCATGCATCAGCTTGTTTGTAAAATATGGTCGAACGAAAGCATGCCCAACAATCTGCGCCAACTACCGTGGGATTAGCCTCCTCAACATCGCATATAAGGTTCTATCAAGCGTATTGTGTGAAAGATTAAAGCCCACCGTCAACAAACTGATTGGACCTGGTCTGGTGTGGCTTCAGACCTGGTAAATCAACAACCGACCAGATATTCACCATGCGCCAAATCTTGGAAAAGACCCGTAAAAGGAGAATCGACACACACCACCTCTTCGTCGATTTCAAAGCTGCTTTCGACAGCACGAAAAGGAGCCGTTGAGCAACACGAAAAGTTGCGTCAGGATCGGGAAGGACCTCTCCGAGCCGTACGATACCAAACGAGGTTTCAGACAAGGCGACTCCCTATCGTGCGACTTTTTCAACCTGCTTCTGGAGAAAATAGTTCGAGCTGCAGAACTAAATAGAGAAGGTACCATCTTCTATAAGAGTGTACAGCTGCTGGCGTATGCCGATGATACTGATATCAGCGGCCTCAACATCCACGCCGTTAGTTCTGCTTTCTCCAGGCTGGACAAGGAAGCACAGAAAATGGGTCTGGCAGTGAACGAGGGCAAAACGAAATATCTCCTGTCATCAAACAAACAGTCGTCGCACTCGCGACTTGGCACTCACGCCACTGCTGACAGTCATAACTTTGAAGTTGTAGATAATTTCGTCTATTTAGGAACCAGCATTAACACCACCAACAATTTCAGCCTGGAAATCCAACGCAGGATTGCTCTTGCCAACAGGTGCTACTTCGGACTGAGTAGGCAATTGAAAAGTAAAGTCCTCTCTCGACGAACAAAAGCTAAACTCTATAAGTCGCTCATAATTCCCGTCCTGCTGCATGGTGCAGAGGCTTGGGCGATGACAGCAACCGATGAGTCGACGTTACGAGTTTTCGAGAGAAAAATTCTGCGAAAAATTTATGGTCCTTTGCGCATTAGCCACGGCGAATATCGCATTCGATGGAACGATGAGCTGTACGAGATATACGACGACATTGACATAGTTCAGCGAATTAAAAGACAGCGGCTACGCTGGCTCGGTCTTGTTGTCCGGATGGATGAAAACACTCCAGCTCTGAAAGTATTCGACGCAGTACCCGCCGGGGGAAGCAGAGGAAGAGGAACCCCTCCACTCCGTTGGAAGGACCAAGTGGAGAAGAACCTGGCTTCGCTTGGAATATCCAATTGGCGCCACGCAGCGAAAAGAAGAAACGACTGGCGCGCTGTTGTTAACTCGGCTATAATCGCGTAAGCGGTTTCTACGCCAATTAAGAAGAAGATTTTTCAAAAAATTGTATCTCGGAGCTTTATGACTTTCACCAATTTCGATCAGCTCGTGAAGCTTTGTCAATTTATGAAAATCTGGTGATTCACCTTTAAGGAGTTTATGGGAAACATAAATTATGAAGGTCTGCCTAAGTGAAACTAATCGATTTTTGGATCAGTCCTACGACCTAATTTAACCTAACTTAACCTATACGACTTAAGCATCTTATGGTATATAGAAATTTTTACAGTAAAGATTTTCAAAAATCTTAAAGAATTGTGGCAATCCCAAAGTAATGTGGCAACCGCAAAGTAATGTGGCAACCCCAAAGTAATGTGACAACCCCAAATACAACTCTGCAAAAAGCATAGATATGGCAACCCAAAAACTGGAGAAACTGTCAGCTTGACGAACCGCCGTTTTTCCTTCTTCTTGGCGCATCATTCCGACTGCTAGCAGGCTTTATCATTTTCGCTCTTCATTTCATTTTCATTTTCAATCATCAACTTTGTATCAGTATTTTGTATTATAATAAATCTGAAATTATTGTGAACATCCCACATATTGGTGACCCCGACGTGATCGAAAAATGACGGAAGAAGAAGCGGTAAACCAGGTAATACAAAATTTGCAGCATCGGGGCCAATTGGCAGAGGCCATCCAAACCCGCAACGTGGAAGTGGCCAAAGTTTCCATCAGGATCCCACCATTCTGGCACGCAAAGCCAGAACTGTGGAAGGCGCAGGTCGAGTCACAATTCATCGCTGCAGGTATAACGAGCGACAAAACAAAGTACCACACCGTGATGGCCGCGATCGAAAGCAACGTGCTAGCCCAAATAAGCGACATAATTCTTAATCCACCGAACAGTAAACTGTACACCACGCGAAAAAATCGAATAATAACACAATTCGCGGACTCGGAGCAAAAACGTGTATAAAAGCTACTGCAGGAACAAGAGCTCGGTGATATGCGTCCATCACAGCTCTTGCGCGAAATGCGAAGTCTTGCCGGTAGCGAGATCAACGATAATATACTAAAGTCCATTTGGATGAGTCGGTTACCTTCCAACATGGGACTAATAATTTCCATTAGCAACGAACCGCTTGACAAAGTTGCCCTGCTCGCGGGCAAAATATGTGAGGTTAGCGACACCCCACACGTACACGTGGTCGAAATTCCAAACACAGCAATAGCCAATCAATTCAGCATCGAGCAGCAGCTAGCCGAAATCACGAAAGAGATAGCCTCAATAAAGGCGAACATAAACCGTCGGCCTAGAAGTCGCAGCAGAAGCCGTCCACCGTCACGTTCCGGTATGCAAAACAACAATTCGAATGGTTTGTGCTGGTACCATCACAAATTTGGTAACCATGCCAAAATAATGTCGTAGCCCTTGCGTGAAAAAGTTAAACTAACTAGTCTGTCGTCAATGGCGGTCGACGACAGGCTCACCGATAAAAACCGCCGCTTAATCGTCCGAGACAAAAAATCCGCAATAAACTTCCTCATCGACACGGGAGCTGAAGTCAGCGTAATTCCACCGACGCAACAACCACGTAGATGCCCTGACAAAAACAACTACCTCTACGCAGCAAACAAGTCCACTATAAAAACTTACGGCGAAAAGACTGTGTTCCTCAATCTGGGTCTACGCCGCCAATATTCCTGGAATTTCATCATTGCCGATGTGTCACATGTGTCACAAACAGTTTTAACAAGTGAAAGGCATTCGTTAACAAGCAAGCAAATGGAGTAGTGCTAGCAGGCGCTGGGAATTAAATTAATTGTCTTTTGAATATTTTATGTTTCGGTCGGAAAATAATTTTAAAATTAATCTGTATTCGTTTGTTAAGATCGTAAAATAAAACATCTTTGTAAACATTTAATAATAATTTCTAATAAACGGATATTTTTCTATTTTTGGGAAGTCGACGAATAAAGTTCAAATGTTTGAGAATTTTGGGAAAAAAAACTGTAGACAGAATTGTCAGCAGCATATTTTTCAATTTTTTGGAAGTCAACGAATAAAGTTCAAACAGCACGGAAACGACGGCAAGTGAAATATCTGCTATGCAGAAGCAAATGAACGAAATGCTTCAATTAGATGGCGACGAAGGAGACGACGAATCGTCCTCGCAGGACGAAAGATCAGGAGAAGCCGAGCTGTCACAGACAGTTTTAACAAGTGAAAGGCATTCGTTAACAAGCAAGCAAATGCAGTAGTGCTAGCAGGCGCTGGAAAATAAATTAATTGTCTTTTGAATATTTTATGTTTCGGTCGGAAAATAATTTGAAAATTAATCTGTATTCGTTTGTTAACATCGTAAAATTAAACATCTTTGTAAACATTTAATAATAATTTCTAATAAACGGACATTCTTGACACAAGCTATCATCGGAGCTGATTTTCTATCGCATTTCAATTTAGCAGTCAACTTACGACAACGCAAACTCATCGACGACGTCACAAACACCAGCAAAATGTGTTCAATATCAACAAATAAAAAGGTAGTTACCAATTTATTTTAGGTAGTTACACCAAAGATTATCAGCCGTTCCACGATTTATTGCGGGAATTCGAAGACATCGCGATGGATAAGTCGTCAGTAAAAAAACCACAACACTTTGTCACGCACCATATCGTCACCAAAGAACCACCAGTCTTCTCTAAACCGAGACGTTTATCTCCCGAGAAGTTAGAAGCCGCTAAAGCCGAGATACAACTCTTGCTGAACGCAGGCATCTGTCGTCCATCGCGCAGCCCGTGGGCAAGCCCGCTGCACATGACAAAGAAGAAAAACGGCGAATGGAGGCCTTGTGGGGATTTCAGGCGACAAATGATGATATTTTGATATTTAAAAAGCTACGCGAATACGGCCTTGTTATCAACCGTTCGAAATGCACACTTGGTCAGCCGCAAGTTGAATTTTTAGGTTTCAAAATAAACAGCAGTGGAATTTCACCCCCAGAAGAACGAGTACGGGCAATTCAAAATTTCAACCTACCTACGAGAGTATGAGATTTACGACGCTTTCTCGGTATGGTGAACTTTTTTCGCAGATTCTTGCCTTGCGCCGCAGAAAGACAAATGACATTATTCAACTTCATAAAAGGGAACAAGAAACAAGTAAGGAAGGGCTAAGTTCGGGTGTCACCGCAACATTTTACTCACTCTACGCAAAACACAGGGCGCAACTCAGTTTGACGGTTGATGCATCTGGAACTGCGGTAGGAGCTGTACTACAACAACTTGACAACGACCAGTGGCAGCCACTAGGTTTTTATTCCGAACGCCTTACTGAAACACAAACAAGATACAACATTTACGATCGTGAACTATTAGGGGCATACAAAGCAGTCAAATATTTTCAACATATGCTAGAAGGAAGAGAATTTTTCATCCTCACCGAACACAAGCCATTGCAGTACGTGTTCCAGCAAAAGCTTGAAAAGGCATCTCCGCGGCAAATGCGTCATTCGGAATTTATCGCACAATTCACAACAGACATTCGGTACATCCCTGGAAGAGAAAACGTAGTAGCTGATGCAATGTCACGTATTGACGCCATTCATACTCCAAGAACTATCGACTTCGCCAAACTTGCGGAGAGTCAAAAGTCTGACCCAGAGCTCAAAAACTTACAAAACTCGAACACCAGCCTATCAATCAAACCTTTCACGATTCCAGGCACCGCTGTAGACATTTTTTTTTGTGTGAGGTAAGTACCAGCCAAGTCCGACCGTACTTAACGCCTTCGTTTCGCAGAACAGCTTTCGATTCCATACATAACATGGCACACACCGGCGCCGCTAAAACAACTAAATTGATTGCAGAAAAGTTTGTGTGGCCGAGTCTCAGAAAAGAGTGCCTCTTATGGTCCAGGCAGTGCGTCCCGTGCCAAAGAGCTAAAGTGCAGCGCCACAACAGAGCACCGTTGTCGACATTCGCGTTACCAGAGCAATGATTTGACCACATAAATATGGATATCGTCGGACCGTTACCACCTTGCAAAGGTTATCGAGACTGTTTGATAATAGTCGATCGTTATTCCGGATGGTTAGAGGCACTCCCGCTCGAAGACATGACGACAGACCATTGCATTCAATTTCTACACGCACTGGATCGCTGGATTTGGAGTACCGAGTAGAGTAACAACGGATCAAGGCAGACAATTTGAATGTACACTATTCGGACTTTCCAGACTTTTATGCATCAAGCACCTACGTACCACTGCGTATCACCCCGGGTCAAACGGAATTATAGAGCGATGGCACAGATCATTAAAAGCAGCGATAAAATGCTACATGACAGACAACTGGGTCGAAGTTCTTCCACTCATCCTCCTAGGTTTTCGTTCCTCATGGAGAGATGATTTAAGGAGCGATACCCGCAGAGATGGTTTATGGAAATACGTAACCTGGCCAATTCTTTGCCGAAAAACATACGCACAACGCCAACGAAGGTGAATTCGTCGAAAATTTACGCATACGCATGCAGTCATTAAAGCCGTCACCAACTACAAACAACTCAGCGCACGTACCGTTCGTAGAAAAGAACTTACTCTCAACACCATCAGCCTTCGTGCGAAACGATTCAATTCGTCCACCTCTTCAACCACCATAGTAGGGACCATTTTCCGTAGTCGAACGCGGCGACAACTTTTTCAAAACACGTAATTTTAACTAATTATACATTTCAATCCATCTAGCATTCATTACTTAAAAAAATCATTTCATTAAATAAACAAATGAAGGAAAACAATTTCCGAGGGAAGGACGTAAATCAGTATTTTATATTTTAATAAATCTAAAATTAGATCGGACATCCCACAGAATAAAGAGAAAAAATCAAAAATACATTTTCATAGCAGTAACCATCAAGTGATTAAGTCCGCTAGTTCTGGCTGCATATATATTCGAGAAATCCGCCTCAACTTCAAACTCTAGTGGAAGAGTTAAACGTACTAATTACAGTTCAGGCACAACAAAAAGTTGACATCGAGGCCAGTTATGATAAGAACTTGTTTAAGTATCATAATTTTTTTCCTTTTGTGACGTACTGCATGTACTCTACCATTTCATAAATAAGTGGCCATTTACCGCCAGTGCCAGCGGATGCTGCAGCTATTGCCGAAAGAGGAAACCGGTATTATACATATATACGAGTATATGCGTAAGCTAAATACTACAGTAATTCAAATTGCAATACATTTTTACATTGATTATTATTTAATAATTGTGTCCATTATAAAGTCAGAGTATTAAGTTTGTAGAAAAAAATTGCCAAAAATATATGAAGAGCAAAAATGGCGTAGCAAACACATTTTTAAATGAGTTTAAAAGGGTTTTCCTTCATCTGGAATGTTTATTTAATGAAATCTTTGTTTTAAGTAATGAACGCTCGATCGATTGAAACGTATAATTAGTTAAGATTACGTGTTTTGAAAAAGTTGTCGCCGCGTTCGACTACGGAAAATGGTCCCTACTATGGTGGTTGAAGAGGTGGACGAATTGAATCGTTTCGCACGAAGGCTGATGGTGTTGAGAGTAAGTTCTTTTAAACATTATTTGTAAATATGTAGGCAACTCATTTTCAAAACAATTCAGTTTTATTTGAAAAAATTGCAAATTATTGAAGTTATTATTTGGGCAGAAGGAATATTGAAATCGAAATTTTAGAGAAAAAAATGGTTAAGCTTGTTAAAACTAAATTAGAGAGTGATTGAAAAGGGTTACCAAATAATTATAATTTTCTTTTATACCAACTTTTTTTTGTGATACTGGATTACTATTAGATACAATAATTTTATTAAATTAAATTTAAAAAAACATATTGAATTATGTTATGTTTTAATAATGAAACATTCTTAAATTTTATGGTTAAATTTAAGTGAAATTAATGGAAACGTCGCTTTCCCAGTTGACAATTTTTTTTGAATAGAATGCTCTTTTTAAGTTGCTTTAGTAATTTTTTTAAGTCTTAACTATATAAATATTATATATAAACAGGTGGCAATCTTTTCTATACAATAGGCAATAAAAAGTGCAAGAATTTAAATAAAAGTAACTGGAAAATGCACATATTTTTTTAACTAATTATAAATGTAAAGGATATGGCAACCGTATTAATAATATCATATTCCAAAATTTTCCGAAAAGAAATCTTACTTCAAAAAATTTAGAAAAATTATAAAAAAGTGTACAAATTTATTTTAAATTTGGAAAATCTCATGCAACTTAAACAAATGAATAATGTTTGTTAGTGATTTTCGATATCCTCAATATAATCTTTTAAAATAAAATCAAACATTTTAATAAACACAAATAATAAATAATTTAAGTTTGCTAAATATTTTCCTTAGAATTCACATATTTAAAATAAGTTTAAACTTTTTAATCTGATAGTTGGCCACACTGCTTTGTTGATTAAAAAGTGTATGTTCGGATTAACATTTTTCAAATAAATGTAATAAATTTATTATGTTCTGATAGTTGGCAAAGCACGTTAAATTTTTATTTCATGTTTTTTTTTGATCCGACTTAAATTCGGTTTTGGACATCTCAATACTACTTTATAAAGTTAATTTTTGCTCGAACAAACAATTTGAAAGTAAGCTTAAACTTTTTAATTTTTTTTATTTCTAATAGTTGGCAACACTATTTAATTTAATGCTTTTGGTAAGATCTAAATTCGGTTCGAAGTTATAGATACACTCAATATGAGTTTGTAAAAATTAATTCCGGGTTAATTTTTTGTTTAATATAGTTATTTTCAATTCCGTTAATATTTATTAATTTAACCTTAAATTAAACTTTTTTCTTCAACCAATTAAATAGTACAACTTCTTCGAGGCAAGTAATAAAAAATGTTACGCAACACTGCGTATACGTAACCTATGTTGTTTCATCAAACGGTATATGAAGCCATCTAAATATCACAGCCTCTTTCAAAACACCAATCCAAATAACAGAAATTTGTATCAACATTGCAGCGAACAAATATTAATATTCAACGTGCCTCCTAGAAAACTTCCATGAGTGGAAAAAGAAATAAAAAAGCGTGTTTGAAAAAGTTAAAAAGTTATTATAAGTAAAAGTGACGGAAAAATATTTGCAATTTTCACGCTTGAGATGCTAACAAATATTCTCATTCCCACTATGTTACTGAGGTACTGATCAGTTGTTGTTGGGATTTCACCGACCCAGAACTCTTTGCTTAGCTGAGACAATTTGTTTAGTTTCATGTTCCTACTCATGATCTGATTTTTTTAAGCTGAAGGTCGTTTTTTTACGCGTTATCGGAATTATTAATTTCGTCGTTTATGGGTTGGTCTTGTTCGCTTCAAACAGAGACGCTATGTGAAGACATATAGGAGGGATAGGCTATTTGTTTGCATCACCACCTCTATTTGTCCATTTTGAGTGTTAGCTAAAGCGACACAAATTTTCTTCTTTATTGGCGTAGACACCTTCTTCTTCTTATTTGGCGTAGACACCGCTTATGCGATTATAGCCGAGTTAACAACAGCGCGCCAGTCGTTTCTTCTTTTCACTACATGCCAATTGGATATTCCAAGCGAAGCCAGGTCCTTCTCCAATTGGTCCTTCCAACGGAGTGGAGGTTCTTCTTCTTCCTCTGCTTCCGCCGGCGGGTACTACGTCGAATACTTTCAGAGCTGGAGTGTTTTCATCCATCCGGGACAACCTATGACCTGAGCCAGCGTAGCCGCGTTCTCTTAATTCGTTGAACTATGTCAATAGCGTGGTATATCTCGTACAGCTCATCGTTCCATCGAATGCGATATTCGCCGTGACCAATGCGCACAGGACCATAAATCTTTCGCAGAACCTTTCTCTCGAAAACTCGTAACGTCGACTCATCGGTTGCTGTCATCGCCCAAGCCTCTGCACCATATAGCAGGACGGGAATTATAAGCGACTTATAGAGTTTAGCTTTTCTTCGTCGAGAAAGGACTTTACTTTTCAGTTGCCTACTCAGTCCTAAGTAGCACCTGTTGGCAAGAGCAATGCTGCGTTGGATTTCCAGGCTGACATTGTTGGTGGTGTTAATACTGGTTCCTAAATAGACGAAATTATCTACAACTTCAAGGTTGGCTTATTTAGACTGTCGTGAACAGTGACGTGAGTGCCACGACAGGAGATATTTCTGTTTTGCCCTCGTTCACTGCCAGACCCATTTTCTGTGCTTCCTTGTCCAGCCTGGAGAAAGCAGAACTAACGACGCGGACGTTGAGGCCGTTGATATCAGTATCATCGGCATACGCCAGCAGCTGTACACTCTTATAGAAGATGGTACCTTCTCTATTTAGTTCTGCAGCTCGAACTATTTTCTACAAAAGCAGGTTGAAGAAGTCGCACGATAGGGAGTCGCCTTGTCTGAAACCTCGTTTGGTATCGAAAGGAAGGAGAGGAGAAGTCCTTCTCGATCCTGACGGAGTTTTTGGTATTGCTCAACGTAAGTTTACCCAGCCGTATTAGTTTTGCGTCGATACAAAATTCAGACATCGCAGCATAAAGGCAGCTCCTTTTTGTGCTGTCAAAAGCAGCTTTGAAATCGACGAAGAGGTGGTGTGTCGATTCTCCATTCACGGGTCTTTTTCAAGATTTGGCGCGTGGTGAATATATCGTCGGTTGTTGATTTTCCAGGTCCGAATAACACTGATAAGGTCCAATCAGTTTGTTGACGGTGGGCTTTAATCTTTCACATAGTACGCTCGATAGAACCTTATATGCGATGTTGAGGAAGCTTATCCAACGGTAGTTGGCGCAGATTGTGAGGTCTCCCTATTTGTGAATTGGGCAGAGCACACTGAAATTCCAATCGTTGGGCATGCTTTCGTCCGACCATATTTTACAAAGAAGCTGATGCATGCTCCTTATCAGTTCTTCGCCGCCGTGTTTGAATAGCTCGGCCGGTAGTCCGTCGGTCCCTGCCGCTTTGTTGTTCTGAGGCGGGCAATTTCTATTCGAACTTCTTCATGGTCGGGTAATGGAACGTCTGCTCCATCGTCATCGATGGTGTTGTGCGTTCACTGCCATTCTGCAGGCTGGAGAAGTGTTCCCTCCATAATTTAACTATGCTCTGGGCATCAGTGACTAGATCACCTTTGGGGGTTCTACAAGAGTATGCTCTGGTCTTGAAACCTTCTGTAAGCCGCCGCATTTTTTCGTAGAGTTTTCGAGCATTACCCCTGTCGGCCAGCTTATCAAGCTCTTCGTACTCACGCATTTCAGCCTCTTTCTTCTTCTGTCTGCAGATGCGTCTCGCTTCCCTCTTCAACTCTCGGTATCTATCCCATCCCGCACGTGTAGTGGTCGATCGTAAAGTTGCGAGGTAGGCAGCCTGTTTTCTCTCCGCTGCGACACGGCACTCCTCGTCGTACCAGCTGTTCTTTTGCACTTTCCGAAAACCAATGGTTTCGGTTGCAGCTGTACGTAAGGAGTTTGAAATGCCGTCCCACAGTTCCCTTATACCGAGTTGTTGACGAGTGCCTGTAGAGAGCAGGAGTGCAAGCCGAGTAGAAAATCGTTCGGCTGTCTGTTGTGATTGCAGCTTCTCGACGTCGAACCTTCCTTGTGTTTGTTGGCGTGTGTTTTTTGCTGCACAGAGGCGGGAGCGAATCTTGGCTGCAACAAGATAGTGATCCGAGTCGATGTTAGGACCTCGGAGCGCGCGCACATCTAAAACACTGGAGACGTGTCTTCCGTCTATCACAACATGATCGATCTGGTTGGTGGTTTTTCGGAGACAGCCAGGTAGCTTGATGAATTTTTTTATGCTGGAATCTAGTACCACAGATAACCATATTTCGTGCCCCGGCGAAGTCGATCAGCCTCATCGCTTTTGGGGATGTTTCGTCGTGGAGGCTGAATGTACCGACCGTAGTGCCAAAGATACCTTCTTTACACACCCTGGCGTTAAAGTCGCCAAGCACGATTTTGACATCGTGGAGGGGGCAGCTCTCATAAGTGGGGATGCATAGGGGATGTTTCGCCTTCTCACATTAGCTCGCCCTCGAACGGATGTTCTTAGGCTACCCAGAGGATACTTGGTCAAAGACCGGAAGTAGTGAGCTGCTTGAGCCATGTGTAAAAGAATCGTTTCTGGCCACTCCCAAGTGAATGGCGATCAGATAACTTTCCTCACTTCTACGCATGACTTCATCCTCCTGCCGTGCGCACCGCTTACGCGATTATAGCCAAGTTAACAACAGCGCGCCAGTCGTTTCCTCTTTTCGCTACGTGGCGCCAATTGGATATTCCAAGCGAAGCCAGTTCCTTCTCCACCTATTTCTTCCAACGGAGTGGACGTCTTCCTCTGCTTCTGGAGTGTTTTCGTCCATTCGGACAAAGTGACCTAGCCAGCGTAGGCGCTGTATTTTAATTCGCTGAACTATGTCAATGTCGCCATATATCTCACACCATCGTTCCATCGAATGCGATATTCCCCGTGGCCAACGCACAAAGGACCATAAATCTTTCGTAGAACTTTTCTCTCGAAAACTCGCAACGTCAACTCATCAGTTGTTGTCATCGTCCAAGCCTCTGCACCATATAGCAGGACGGGAGTTATGAGTGACTCATAGAGTTTGGTTTTTGTTCGTCGAGAGAGGACTTTGCTTCTCAATTGCCTACTCAGTCCGAAGTAGCACCTGTTGGCAAGAGCAATCCTGCGTTGGATTTCCAGGCTGACATTGTTGGTGGTGTTTACGCTGGTTCCAAGATAGACGAAATTATCTACGACTTCAAAGTTATGACTGTCAACAGTGAGGTGAGTGCCAAGTCGCGAGTGCGACGACTGTTTGTTTGATGACAGGAGATATTTCTGCAAGCGATAGCCAAATAGTAACCTGGAATTCAAGTTCGAATTAATGGAAGCCTTCATCCAAAATCCTCAACTTAAATCGCTTACTCACCATAGTTTTAGAAATCAGCATTCAAATTTATAGTACTACCATTTACAACTATGGCCTTTTAGCTTCCTTATTTTCTTGCTTTTAAACTTTTTCCGTCATCTACTTTGAACTCTTCACACGTCCTTTGAGCTGACAATTGTTTGATAAATTTTGATTAGCTGTGAATCCGATTTCGCTCCTGTTACGTCGACACATAGTTGGTGACATGGATCCACGAGTTCAGCAAAATTTTATTGTTACTTGTCGCCTTTGCAATAAATGAGCTGTTCAGAAATGAAACTTCATCTATAGTTGTAGTATATTGTTGTTTCGAGATCATGAAAAGTCTTAATGCTCCGATTTTTTATCAATTCTTGAATTCTTATCGTTAACTTTGATACGCTGCTTGAAGTTGAGTCTATGGTGTCTAGTTTTATACCCTTTCTTTTGCTTTGCAAAATATATCTTAAAGTTACATCTTTTTAAAGTGAAAGGTATTCAGCATGCCTATAACAAAGACAAGTCGGTCCTAGTAGTGAAGGACCATTTGAAAGAACTTAAGTAACAGGACTGCCAGGTGGTTGCCTATGCAGATTATGTTACTCTTTTGGTAAAAGGAAAATTCGATTCCATTGGAGATGGATGTAGTGAGCTTTTACACGGATGAATTGAAGTTAAATGGGAGATAAGGCGGTGAAGTATCCCAGAGCTCTCGATCAACTCTAATTTCAGACTACATGAGCACTGAAGCATATTTTAAGTAAGGAAGGGCTAAGTTCGGGTGTCACCGAACATTTTATACTTCCGCATGGTAAAGTGATAATCGAGATTTCATAATACATCATTTACATATTTTTCAAATACCGTATTTTTGTAAAGTTTTATTCCGCTATCATCATTGGTTCCTAATGTTTATACTCGTATTATACAAAGAAGGCATCAGATGGAATTCAAAATAGCTTTATATTGGAAGAGGGCGTAGTTGTTAACCGATTTCACCCATATTTTGTACATGTCATCAGGGTGTTAAGAAAATATTACATACCGAATTTCATTGAAATCGGTCTAGTAGTTCTTGAGATATGGTTTTTGGTCGATAAGTGGGCGAGGCCACGCCCATTTTCAATTTTTAAAAAAGGCCTGGGTGCAGCTTCTTTCTGCCATTTCTTCCGTAAAACTAAGTGTTTCTGACGCTTTTTGTTAGTCGGTTAACGCACTTTTAGTGATTTTCAACATAACCTTTGTATAGGAGGTGGGCGTGGTTATTCTCCGATTTCTTCCATTTTTTAACTGTATATGGAAATGCCTGAAGAAAACGACTCTGTAGAGTTTGGTTGACATAGCTATAGCAGTTTCCGAGATATGTACAAAAAACTTAGTAGGGGGCGGGCCACGCCCACTTTTCCAAAAAAATTACTTCCAAATATGTCCCTCCCTAATGCGATCCTTTGTGCCAAATTTCACTTTAATATCTTTATTTATGGCTTAGTTATGACACTTTATAGGTTTTCGGTTTCCGCCATTTTGTGGGCGTGGCAGTGGGCCGATTTTGCCCATCTTCGAACTTAACCTTTTTATGGAGCCAAGGAATACGTGTACCAAGTTTCATCATGATATCTCAATTTTTACTCAAGTTACAGCTTGCACGGACGGACGGACGGACAGACGGACGGACGGACAGACAGACATTCGGATTACGACTCAACTCGTCACCCTTATCACTTTGGTATATATAACCCTATATCTGACTCTTTTAGTTTTAGGACTTACAAACAACCGTTATGTGAACAAAACTATAATACTCTCCTTAGCAACATTGTTGCGAGAGTATAAAAATTGCAAAAATGGTATTGATTTTAAACATAGGAAGTATTACGTAGGAGACAATCGCAGTTGGGAGGATCAAGTGAAGTTTTAGTTTCTTGATTATTACAGTTGTTATTGTATTTTTATTTATTTCAAATTTGGTAGTCTACCAAGAGTGCGTTAAGTACTCAAAAAGTGGAGTAAGAAAATAATGGCTTCGATCATAAAACATGGTAATAAAAAGATTTTCAGTCTCCCAGGTTAAGAACTAGTGCGACAGCAGGTTTGATGGCCGTAAAGTGACGCAAGTGACTGCTAAGATCAGTTTGGAGAATTTAGTCGATGTAAATTTTAATTGCTTTTCTCTTATTGGCGCCAATTGGAGATTTCAAGTTTAGCCAGGTTCTTCACCACCCGGTCTTTCCAACGGAGTGGTACTCTCGGATACTCTCGGAGGCGGAGTGTTTTCATCCATTCGGAGGACTGACCTAGCCAGCGTGGCCGCTGTCTGTCAATTCGCTGAATAACGTCAATGTCGTCCAATATCTCATACAGCTCATCGTAATGTGGTATTCGCCGTTACCAATGCCCAGAGCACCATAAATCTTCCTCAGAACCTTTCTCTCGAAAACTCGTAACGTCGACTCATCAGATGTTGCCATCGTCCTGCAGAGGCATGGACGTATAGCAGGACGGGAATAATGAGTGACTTATAGAATTTGGGTTTTGTTCGTCGAGAGAGGACTTTACTTTCTGTAGGCAGGAGATATTGACCGCTGATTTCAAGGCTGACGTTGTTGTTGGTGTTAATGCTGATTCAAAAATGGATGAAATGATATACGACTTTAAAGTTATGACTGTCAACAGCGACGTGGGAGCCAAGTCACGAGCCAGACAACTATTTGCTTCATGACATAAGATATTTCGTCTTGCCATCGTTCCCTACCATTTGTTTGGCTAGAGTAACGCTATTTCGAAGTTTGTTCAAACGATTTGCGAGATGTTTGTCAGAAGAATAAAATGTGAAGTCTTAGTTCAAAGAATTTCTAAATCACTTAAAAATCCACTCAGTATAGTCGATATCTAAAAATTACGGAATAGAATATTTAACAATATCTCGTAACGAGCCGTTGCCTCTCTTGATATCTCAATTAATCAAGAACTGGTATCTGGATACACGATAGCTCTAGAAATATATAACAATCTCGAATTTGGTACTCAAACTTGCTTTAGAGAGAACTCCAAAGAGACAATTTTATTCATAAGTATTTTCTCAAATGCCCAGGAAAACGCTTCATGTTCGACAGAGCAAGGCCCGTTAGTAAATTACTTCTTAGACCATAAGCTCACTTATGAAAAAGGGATATGATTATCTTGTCTCAATGAAAGGACTCGATTGTAGCCCTTGCATTAGTTTCAAAAACTTTTTTTAGCTCTTGCCAGAGTCGTCAAAGCTTGAAATAAATATGGTGGAGTTCTAAAGTGAATGTGTTCAAAGGCCTAAATTTTTCCCCGTAACCGTCGTTTGAGTTTGCTGAATAGCCAAAACTCATTCGGAGATAAATCAGGTAAATACGGTGGGTGCGGAGCTTCAGTGCTTTTACTTTTCTTAGGCCCAAATGATCTTTCAAAATGGTTGAATGATTTCGCTCATTGCAAAAATCGCCGAATGCACTACAGTAACACAGACATTTGACACTATGGCATATCACTGACAGTCATACCAGCCTAGAAGAAAGATATTTCGACGAATGGGTTTTCATGCGAAATTTATTTATTTATTTATTTATAATAATTCATATAACAACAAGTAAGGAAGGGCTAAGTTCGGGTGTCACCGAACATTTTATACTCTCGCATGGTAAAGTGATAATCGAGATTTCATTATCCGTCATTTACATATTTTTCAAATACCGTATTTGTGTAAAGTTTTATTCCGCTATCATCATTGGTTCCTAATGTATACAGAGAAGGCATCAGATGGAATTCAAAATAGCGTTATATTGGAAGAAGGCGTGGTTGTTAACCGATTTCACCCATATTTCGTACATGTCATCAGGGTGTTAAGAAAATATTATATACCGAATTTCGTTGAAATCGGTCTGATAGTTCCTGAGATATGGTCTTTGGTCCATAAGTGGGCGACGCCACGCCCATTTTCAATTTTTAAAAAAAGCCTGGGTGCAGCTTCCTTCTGCCACTTCTTCCGTAAAATTTAGTGTTTCTGACGTTTTTTGTTGTCGGTTAACGCACTTTTAGTGATTTTGAACATAACCTTTGTATGGGAGGTGGGCGTGGTTATTATCCGATTTCTTCCATTTTTGAACTGTATATGGGAATGCCTGAAGAAAACGACTCTATAGAGTTTGGTTGACATAGCTATAGTAGTTTCCGAGATATGTACAAAAAACTTAGTAAGGGGCGGGGCCACGCCCACTTTTCAAAAAGAATTACGTCCAGATATGCCCCTCCCTAATGCGATCCTTTGTGTCAAATTTCACTTTAATATCTTTATTTATGGCTTAGTTATGACACTTTATAGGTTTTCGGATTCCGCCATGTTGTGGGCGTGGCAGTGGGCCGATTTTGCCCATCTTCGAACTTAACCTTCTTATGGAGCCAAGAAATACGTGTACCAAGTTTCATCATGATATCTCAATTTTTACTCAAGTTACAGCTTGCACGGACGGACGGACGGACAGACGGACGGACGGACAGACGGACGGACGGACAGACGGACGGACGGACAGACAGGCATCCGGATTTCAACTCTACTCGTCACCCTGATCACTTTGGAATATATAACCCTATATCTAACTCTTTTAGTTTTAGGACTTACAAACAACCGTTATGTGAACAAAACTATAATACTCTCCTTAGCAACTTTGTTGCGAGAGTATAAAAATGAATCGCCAAACTGTATGTACGCTCATAACTTTCATTCGACTGAACCAAATTTGATAATGTTTTTTTTTAATGTTCGTTGAGGTTCAAGGACGGTTTTTACCGAGAGAAAATTCGAAAAATTGCCGGAAATCTTCTAAAAACAGCCCTTTTCTTTTTCCCATACAAACGAATGAATGTTTCTTTGTTAGTAACGCTAAGAGAACGGCTGAACCAACCTTGATGAAATTTTTAGAGGTTGTTCGTTGTGGATCAAAGGAGGTTTAGAAATACCTTATACTTTTCATTAAGAAAAGTCGGATAATTGGATAATTCCAAAAAGTAATTTTTTTCCATACAATTTTTTTTTTTAATTTTTGTTTGTTTTGTTTTCAATATTTTGATTTGAAAATTATTTGAATCGTTCAATTGCGGTCGCTTGCTTTTTTATTCCGGCTATTCAAAGAAAAATTATTGAAATTTATTCAGTGAAAACTTTACGTGTTTTCACACAAAGAAGTCAATTGCAGATTGAAATTTGTTACGAAGGTCGCCCTAATATCGGTCGGCGTTCTTTTTGCCATCAACGTATGGCAACCCAAGCCAAGGCAAGGCAAGAAGTACTTCCTGGATGCGGTGACAAACGTGCGGAATTATGGATCGCGGTCAATCAGCAAGCAATCGTCACGATGTCACAGCATGACTTTTCAAACAACAGTTACGATGTTTGATTGACTTTATCTTGAAGCAACGTATCTGTGGTGCTGTTGGATGCTAGATGTACTTTGTTGAGTGGCAGAAGAGGGGTTTTTCGCATTCTTCTTTGAATGATGGTTACACCAGATCAAATTGATGAAATCATTTCTGCGGAAATTCCTGATGTAGAGAAAGATTCAGTATTATACGAAGTGGTGGAAACCAATATGGTTCATCTTTTCGGTTTGTATGTCTGACAATGAATGCATGAAACACTATCCACGTGCTTTTCTTTCGGAAACACAAACTGGAAATGATGGATATCCACTCTATCGGCGTCGCTCACCAGACGACAATGGCAGAACATTCAGCATTCAATTTAGAAGAGTGAATATCGAAGTTAACAACACATGGACCGTCTCATATTCGACGTTATTGTGTAATCCACTTTCAAAACTCATGTCAATGTTGAGTATTGCAGTTTGGTGTAATCGATAAAATACGTTTGTAATTACGTCACCAAAGGAAGCAACATGGCGGTTATTGGTCTTGAACGATACGGTCGATATGTGAAGTGCAATAAAGCGCTTTGTTGCATATTTACTTTTGCAATTTATGAACGTTTTCCGACTGTTGTGCGTCTCGCAGTTAATTTGGAGAATGGCCAAAGAGTGTATTTCAACCCAGAGAATACAGTACAGCCAGTGGAAACACCGCCAGCAACAAAATTAACATTAACGAGTTTTTTCTCAACTTTCGTCAGTGATCTGTTTGCGAGAACAATGCTCTACTCGGAAATACCTTGACATTATACCTGGAATGCATTGTCGAAGAAATAGTTGCACAGAAGCAAGGCCAACCAGTAGATTGACATCCAGGTGTGTTATCAACTAATGCATTAGGACGAATTTACACAATCCACCCGAAAAAGGACGATTGTTTCTACCTTCGGTTGCAATTGATTAATGTACGCGGTTCAACTTTATTTGAGTCATTGGGTACTGTGAATGGTACGGTGTGTGCAAATTTTGGAAAAGTAAGACAGCAATTACAATTGCTGGAACATTTTAATCACTGGAATAAAACTGAAGTTCGCACACTTTTCGCAATAAACATTTCGACAAATCAGCCTTCAAATGCGCGTCAATTATGGGATACGAACAAAAATGACATTGCCGAAGACATTTTACATCGTAGTTCGATATCAATTCCATCTGTCGTTTATTAATTCACGAAAGATGAACTCATTACGAATGTTCGGACATTGGCCAAATTATTGTAACTACGATTCCTTAAGTGCACGCGCAGTGTTAGCTGCCAAAATACCGATGCTGTTGACTTAAACCGGAAGATTCAAAGTCAAATTCCGAGAGACTTGCGCTCATACAAATCGATCGATCGTCTTGACAATGAAGACGACGCCGTGAATTATCCAGTGAAATTTCTGAATTCTTTGGAGAGGCTTGGTATCCCACCGCATCATTTGCGTCTCAAAGTTGGATCTGTCGTTATTATGTCCCGCAATCTGCGCTATCAAATACAATGGGGCAGAATGCTTGATTCAAGAATTCCTTTGAGTTCTAACGATTTGCCATTTCAATTCAAACGTATTCCGTTTCGAGTGAAAATTGCGTTCGAGATGACAATCAACAGGACACAAGGATAATCGCATAGTGTGTGGCATAAGTTTGGAAATGCTTTGCACACGGTTAGATATACGTGGCGTGCTAAGAAGTTGTAAAACCATCTTTTCTGTACATCGGAACAAAAATCAAAAAATGTTGTCAAAACACATAATTTCACGCAGGACAACGGCTGCGGGGTCAAAGAGCACTTCAATGAAACGGATAATTTGCGGACACGTATAACGCTTCGATTCAGTATTTACTTTGGATTCACTTTCATTTACTTAGAGAAGTTCAACTAAATAATACTTAATTTTTGTAATCGAAATGAATCCATTACTTTTGTGAAATGAAATATAATTTTTTCTTTTAAAATATAAAACAAAATTTTTTTTTTATCTTTTAATCACCAAACAAAATGTTACATAAAACGAAGCAATTTGGTGGAGAAACGGAGATCGCCGGGTTTGCTAGTGTTAAATATATGTATTGTGTATTAAAAAAATAAAAAAAATCACAGATTTTGATTTATCGCAGCATATTTCTCTCTACCTCTCGCCATATATATAAGGTTGTCAACGTTCTAGATTCCTGTCCATTGTCGAATGTTTCGAAGCCACGAAAGTTGTTTACGGCCAATACCCTGTTTTTCTTCAGTTTTTCCTTGGATAATTATTTGTAGGAGCTCATACTTAGAGTGCCTCATAATATATCCTAGGTAGGCTGCTTTCCTTTGTTTTATAGTCTTTATCAACTCTCTATTGCGGTTCACTCTTCTCAAAACTTCACTGTTTGTAACTCGATCTGTCCATGGGATTTTTAGGATTCTTCTAATAAGCCGTAGATTAGTTGTCACTAAAAAGTGGCAGAAAGTACCACATTGCTGTAGCTTCCAAGTGACAGCAGCATGAAATCAAGTTGCAATAGCTTCTAGCATTAGTGGTTGCTAAAGTGTAATGTGGCAAAGGCAGGGATACAGCCGTCAACTTGTACGAAGTAAATATTGTCCCTTGCAGTATTAATGTTTGTTTTGCTCCATTTCTACAACCCTTTTTGCTGACATGTTCTTTCCCGCTCCTCACTAGCAGTCGTCTTCGTCTTGCATTTTCTGTTCCCTTATACCCTTAGAATTAATGTAGGAGCCCACTTTACCATTGGAAAGTTTAGAAAAAAGCCCAAAAATAACAATACCGCTCGAGGGCACACCTGAACCTTTAAACGCGTTTTTCTCAAAACACGCTTTTTAAACTGGCGGACATGATTCCGGTCGAACTACTCAACCGATTTGCTTAATTTTTTTTTAATGTTCACAAAACGCCTGGCTGTTTAGATTCATAATTTTCTATAATTTATTGACAATGTTATGACAAAGTTTATGTAAAAAAATGGTGAAAAATTAAAAAAACGTTAATTACTTGTTTATTTATCAACATTTTTTCATTATTCTATTAGGGACGATAACCATTCACATACTTTTTAAGAATAAATAGAGTTTTTTTGTTTCAGATGATCCAAACATGAGAAGCCGTGTGCGCCAGTGAAAAAACGCATCTTATTCACACAGCCTTTTCTCCGACAGATGTAGTCAAAAAATTCCGAAAAAATTTGTTTATACACTCCACGATATACCTCATGATATGTGAAAAAATTCTATTGTAGGATAAAAATTTCTATGAAAAAAATGACAAAAAAACAGGTCAGATTACCTTACTTACCCTTTAATTACCCCCTCGATTTGGCATCCTCCTTTCCCTTCCAAAGCTAATTACCAAGTCCAAAAGTGTTGTTATAACGTCAAAAGTACGATTTTATTAGCACAAACTTTGGAAAGAAAAACCAAAAATGGCAACAACCCAAGACCTCTTAGTAAGAAGGTAGCGTCCCTATTTTGTTTTACTATATTAATTTTAATTATTAAATAACTACATAAGCAACTAACTCTGATCTAGTAACAGACTAAAACCGCAAAAATTAGGATGTAAAAATTAATTAAATATTGTTTGCATGTATTAGTTGCAGTCTGGACGGGGTTGCGCCAGGAGGCTGGTATACTGACAGCTCCATAACTTCGAAAGGATTTGGTACAGGGATCGCAGGATCGCGCACCAAACTTTCCATGTCCCATAAGTACGTTTTCGAAGTATTTTCCAAGCAGAAGCAGGTAGGTATATGGGCCTAACGTCTCGTGCAAACTGCGGGTTCAGCGACATGGCACCGTGTCTGTTGCTAAACTGCACGACAATCTGTAGACGCAGGCTCAAGGCTTTTGGATCCAATAACACCCAGCAACATTCGGGAGTTTTCAGTGTGCTGGACCTATGTGAGTCGTTGTTACAGAGGGGGAGAGGAGAGACTGAAGACTTACTTTTGTTTCAGGAAAATGGCTATTATACATATGAAGGCTCATTAAGCAGTATTCTTATTTTGACGTTATTACTTTATTGCCACTCCTTCTCGTTATCTTTCATTATATAGGAGTTTCTCTTGGTTGGTTAAAAATAAAGTTGCATGAGCACCAACTGCATGCAGCCGCTCTCAGCCTAATTGTGCTACCGGCTGGTAACCAAATTAGGACTTATTCAGCAACTCAGTAGATATCTAATTTAGTAATTTAGTTTGAAGCTACCTTCTGTGTGAATTATTACAGAAGAAGATCGCTATTCTATAGACTTTGTTACTGCAGTTTTCATAAGGCTTGTAATCCCCAACGAGCAGGCAAGTCGGCTCTGCTGCAGAAGATTAATGCGGCATTTTTCCGATAGAACTATTCAACACACCTCTACATGTTTAGTGTGGGATGGATGACACTTCTGGAGAGCCAATATACCATGTCTTAAAGCTTAATTGAAGAAATGACATATGATGAAGGAATGACATATATGGGAGTTATTTATTATTTGGCGTGCTAATTAGCGCATTGTTTAGATCTATGTGCTTTTAAGTACGAAAGAGTAAGGCCGTCGAGGGAAGATACTCACGTTAAAACTCAAAAAATGTTGCCTATTTGGCGGATAGATACCGAGAGTTGAAGAGGGAAGCGGGACGCATTTGCAGACAGAAAAAGATAGAGGCCGAATTGTGTGAGTATGAAGAGCTTTACAAGCTGGCCGACAGGGGTAATGCTTGAAAATTCTTCGAAAAAATGAGGCGACTAACAGTAGGTTTCAAGACCGGAGCATCCTCTGTTAAAACCCCCATATGTGATCTTTGTAACAAATGCTCAGAGCATACAAAAATTATGGAGAGAACTCTTATCCAGCCTGCTGAATGTCAGTGCAAGCATAACGTCAGGAGAAGGCGAACCCGATTCCCCAATCGATGACTATGGAGCAGATGTTCCATTGTCCGATCGTGAAGAAGTTCGAATAGCAATTGCCCGTTGGAAGAACAACAAAGCGGCGGGGGCCTATGGATTGCCGTCTATCTATAAATCTACAAAATTGGAGACCTACAATCTGCGCCAACTACCGTAGGATTAGTCTACTCAACACACAACGTGTAAGGTTCTATCGAGCGTATTGTGTGAAAAATTAAAGCTCTCCGTCAACAAACTGATTGGACCTTATCAGTGTGGCTTTATACCTGGAAAATCAACAGCCGACCAGATATTCACCATTCGCCAAATCTTGGAAAAGACCCGTGAAAAAAAATCGGCAATCGCCACCTTTTCGTCGATTTCAAAGCTGCCTTTGACAGCACGAAAAGGAGCTGCCTTGTTACCGCGATGTCTGAATAACTCTATATGCCACTTATTATTCTCGTCCTACTATATGGTACAGAGGCTTGGAAAGAAATGTTCTTCGAAAAATTTAAAAGCTGTCCATCGAATTAAAAACAGCGGCTGCGCTGGCTAGGTCATGTCGCCCAAATGCATCCGATGGGGGAAGCAGAGGAATAGGAAGACCTTCTCTCAGTTGGAAGGACCAGCTGGAAAAGGACCTGATTTCGCTTGGAATCTTCAATTGGTGTCACCTTGCGAAAAGAAGAAACGACTGGCGCGCTCAGCCATAATCGAGTAAGCGGTTCTATGCCAGCAAAGAAAAAGAAGTATTGGCAGATATAAGGGATCCTTTCTACGAGCCGGGATAGGCTTCGATTAAGATTCACCGATCTCGAGTTTACCGACTGATGTGGGGCTAATCTAGGCGTTTTCTTCTTTTTCATTGAGTTTATAACTAAGTTTTCTCAAAATTATCACATAAGCATACATTTTAAAGTGGCACTTCTGACCGTAATGAAAAATGATCAAGCAAGAGCTAGTTCAGGTAACATAACCGCAGCCACAACTTTGTAGTTTCTTTCTCAAGGGTTCTGATCTCTTGAAAGGCCATTTGTTATAGTAGTCTGCATGAGACACTAACGATTTGTGAGCTTCTGACGAAGCTTTTAACAAAATAAATTTATTTTTCATAAAGCTCTGAGCTTCGCATTCGGCTAAAACTCCACAAGACCTTAAATTCAAGTTTAAAACTGCGAACAAAGCTCGATTTAGCATATTCACAAATACTTAAAAAAGTTAATTATAAGCAGTCATTTTTTTTTTTGCTGTGAGCGCATTTCATTACCGTTATTAGCGCACTCGTTATGGAACAGATTTTTCAATTTTATGTCACTTCACGCCGCCCCCCTTTGCCACTCCACCACTTTGGGCGAACAGCTCAATTTCGTGTAACCGAAAGTAACTGTTAAATAAGCAGTTATTTATAAACTGTTGTCTATTTTATGTGTGTGTGTGTTGTCTATTTTATGTGTGTGATTACACACGCGAATCGCCTTGTGGGACAACGAGCATTCGCTCCCTGACAACTTGCAGCGTTTAACAACTTTTTCATCACACGCTTCTTTGTGTCAACTGATACTATACCCGGTTTCTTTTGAGCTAAGCGTTTTCGCAATTTTGGTTTTGCTTTGGCGATATGTTTCGCTCATTAACTATGTACAACAACAAAGGCATGCAAAAACAACAATAACGGAGAAAATGTAGCCCCAGCATAACATTGTTTTTGTTTGTTATCACATTTTTTCATTATGTTACTATTTTTTTGTTGTTGTTCTGCATATATGCATATAGATGTATCGCGAAATTTCATGCATTTCTCATCGAAATTCACAAAACAATCACAAACGACGCTGGTAGTGCTACCAGCTACAGCAGAATACCAAAAAATTGTGCCAACAGAAAAGAAGCTTGGCACAAAAAAAATTGTAAGAAAAAAATATTTAAAAAAACACAAACGGGACTGCTTGCTGATGTATATGAAACAGCTACATTTGTAGGTATGTGTGTATGTGAACATGCAACATATTGCAACATGTTGCATAAAAAATTTTGCCACCGAGCACTCCCAGCAATTTTGCGGCGATTTGGCGTAGCTCTTTGCAATGCTTGGCTTTTAGCATAGAGTCAGTTAAGTGGGATATGAGGCGAGGGACATGTGTTGATAGGTAAGCAAAGGACAGCGGACACTCACCAGAGGTCATGAAAGGGATTGTAAATAATAGCTGGTTGCAAGTTATTCTCCTAAGCGCATATGTGATGGGGTTGGCAACAACATAACTTTTTGGAAATATACAGGAGCTGGTAGAAGTTCAATCGAGTAGCTAAAGAGCTTCTAATAGCCAAAAATAGAGAGCAGTTTGTTTCCATTTTAAAATTTGTTTTGGGTTAGCGATTAACTTGTCATAATTTCAAAAACCCGAGCGAATGGCCTGGATTCGACATTTACAGACTTAACCTTCTAAAATTAATGTAACTGAAATGAGACTCCAGCGATTTGGGAACAAGGATAACGGTACTTCCATTATATATTAATTTTTGTATTGTTGTGCGTTATGTTAATACACTGACATCCCGGAACTCTTGCAATCGTACCTTGCAACCCAACATTGCTTAAATAACGGTCTAAAGTGCATAACTAATTAAAATTGCTTTGTTGTAGTGAAACAAAGACGCTGTTAAAGAAATTTGCACCTTTTTGTGCAATTACAACGAATCTGCAACGAACTCGGCAGCGAAGTGGTGGTGCATGTGCGCCTAAGTGTACACTACATTAACTTGCGGAGTACTCTTTGAGGCGACGGTGTGAATGGGGCTACTCGCTCGTTCACCTTGTGTTATGAATTCGTTAGCTGATGTTGTTGCTACAGCCTTTATTGCTGTTGTTGTAGCTACTATCTGCTGATATTGTTATTGATTAAAACTCAATGGAGATTTATCATTCCTTACCTCTGGTGGGGGGAAATGAAACATCTTGAGAAATCTTTCATTCTGGTTTTTATTTAGTATTTTCCTTGCTTATATACAAATTTTAAAACTATCTTAAATAACTAAATATATGTGTATGTGTGTATGTTTGTATATTGCAGCATATTGTTTATTTCTGCTTGACATGGGGTTGTTTTCAAGTGTACAATTTAATACATATGTGTGTGTGTGTGATGTTATCTCTTCTGTAAATTTATGACTTGTGCTTTGCTGATGAGTAAACATGTTCAATGATATTTGAACAGTTGTCAACTTTTTTGCATGATCGCTTCTGTTAAGAATTCTTTGCTGCACTTTGATTGTTGCTGTTGTTGTTGGCGCACACTGTTTAAACGCACTTTTGTTGTTGCTTCTGTTGTTGTTATTAACTGTTAATTTGACTTTTGTTTAACTTTTTGAAAAAGTGAGTAGAGTTGAAATCCGGATGTCTGTCTGCACTTCCGTCTGTCCGACCGTCCGACCATCCGTGCAAGCTGTAACTTGAGTAAAAATTGAGATATCATAATGAAACTTGGTACACGTATTTTTTGGCTCCATAAGAAGGATAAGATGGGCAAAATCGGCCCACTGCCACGCCCACAAAATGGCAAAAACCGAAAACTTATAAAGTGTCATAACTAAGCCATAAATAAAGATATTAAAGTGAAATTTGGCGCAAAGGATCGCATTAGGGAGGGGCATATTTGGATGTAATTTTTTTGGAAAAGTGGGCGTATCCCCGCCCCCTACTAAGTTTTTTGTACAGCGCCTACGCTGGCTAGGTCATGTTGTCCGAATGGACAAAAACACTCCAGAAGCAGAGGAAGAGGAAGACCTCTACTCCATTGGAAGGACCAAGCGGAGAAGGACCTGGCTTCGCTTGGAATATGCAATTTGCGCCACGTAGCGAACAGATGAAACGACTGGCGCGCTATTGTTAACTCGGCTATAATCGCGTAAGCGGTGTCTACGCCAGTTAAGAAGAAGAAGAAGGACCTCAAAGAACTTTTATTAAATAGTTTCCAATTATTGTACAGATTTGTATAATATCCCATTGTATACATCCGAGAGTCTGTTGACCTTTCACTTCGTCAAACTAACAATCAAACTTTCTCTACATATATCATAGAATTTGTATACTTATAAGAAAACCTTATAACGGAGATAAGCATTTATAGAACCGACCAAAAGGGTCTATTTTCAAAAACCAAATAAAAATACTTTAGGTGTAGTAACTATTCATTATGAAAAGTAATTTTCAGCCAGATAGCACTTGGTATTATAACTTAAAAAATGGGCCTGTCGCGCGATTGTAATATGAAGTGCATTTAGTTTTTATTAATGGCAGAAAACCATGCCTACTTTACCATATTTGTTATATAAATAATTTTTTGTGCGTCTGTTGAGTTTTTCCAGTCATAACTCCAATAATTACACTATACATTCGGTAAATACTTAAGTTAAATTGTATATACGTTTATAGATTTGTTTTCTGTTCGTCAAAATCAGTCAACAACTACTCCCAATTCTCGTGTAATAGTGTTTTTATATTGGATATACATATGTTTTAAATTTGCCACGATCAAAGTAAAATCTTTGTATGGAAATGATTTTTTAGAAATTTTCTTTGCGAAATTTGGCACAGATTGTTTTTGAAGACAGTTGTTCATATCAGACAACTCTAGTACATTGATCGATTAAAATCCATATCTTGTTAACTAATGTTTTTGCAAAGGTATTTTCACGAAATTTGACAGGCATTATAGTTCAAGTCACCGTTATATTCTCCCATAAATGGTTCATATCGGAAAACTGTAGCTTACTGCAGCCGTACCAACTGATCGATCAAAAATATGGAAAGCTTTTTTATTTTCCAAAATATCTTCTCGAAATTTTTCCCAGGCTACTTCTCAAGGAAATGCTACAATCTTCGGATCTGGCATACAAATTGGCCGAAAAAAAAAATTTTTTTTCTAAGGAAACTTTGTATTCGTCAAGAGCATGACTTCGATTACAACCAAAGTTAAGGCTTTTCCTTGTTTTTTATGAATTTAATTCTTCGTCCGCCTCTCTAAGCTAAGTTTAATCAAAATGCGTACTTAGGCCCGAATTGTTTGCATCCTTACCGTGTACTTCCAACACGCTTTATCTGCTACTGCTATTTGCACGTCCATTTACACAGGTGCTTTTGATACTCTCGCAACAATGTTGCTAAGGAGAGTATTATAGTTTTGTTCACATAACGGTTGTTTGTAAGTCCTAAAACTAAAAGAGTTAGATATAGGGTTATATATTCCAAAGTGATGAGGGTGACGAGTAGAGTCGAAATCCGGATGTCTGTCTGTCCGTCCGTCCGTCTGTCCGTCCGTCTGTCCGTCCGTCCGTCTGTCCGTCCGTCCGTGCAAGCTGTAACTTGAGTAAAAATTGAGATATCATGATGAAACTTGGTACACGTATTCCTTGGCTCCATAAGAAGGTTAAGTTCGAAGATGGGCAAAATCGGCCCACTGCCACGCCCACAAAATGGCGGAAACCGAAAACCTATAAAGTGTCATAACTAAGCCATAAATAAAGATATTAAAGTGAAATTTGGCACAAAGGATCGCATTAGGGAGGGGCATATTTGGACGCAATTTTTTGGAAAAGTGGGCGTGGCCCCGCCCCCTACTAAGTTTTTTGTACATATCTCGGAAACTACTATAGCTATGTCTACCAAACTCTACAGAGTCGTTTTCTTCAGGCATTTCCATATACAGTTCCAAAATGGAAGAAATCGGATAATAACCACGCCCACCTCCCATACAAAGGTTATGTTGAAAATCACTAAAAGTGCGTTAACCGACTAACAAAAAACGTCAGAAATACTAAATTTTACGGAAGAAATTGCAGAAGGAAGTTGCACCCAGGCTTTTTTTAAAAATTGAAAATGGGCGTGGCCTCGCCCACTTATGGACCAAAAACCATATCTCAGGAACTGCTAGACCGATTTCAATGAAATTCGGTATATAATATTTTCTTAACACCCTGATGACATGTAAGAAATATGGGTGAAATCGGTTCATAACCACGCCCTCTTCCAATATAACGCTATTTTGAATTCCATCTGATGCCTTTTCTGTATAATACGAGTACATATGTACCTTAGGAACCAATGATGATCGCGGCATAAAACTTTACAAAAATACGGTATTTGAAAAATATGTAAATGACGTATAATGAAATCTCGATTATCACTTTATCATGCGAGAGTATAAAATGTTCGGTGACACCCGAACTTAGCCCTTCCTTACTTGTTGGTAGCTAAAATTGTGCGTGCACTCAAGGAATCGTAGTTACGATAATTTGGCCAATGTACGAACATTCGTGATGACTTCATCTTTCGTGAATTGATAAACGGCGAATGGAATTAATATCGAACTATCGGATGTATCAACCGGAAGTGACCCATTTCCAATTTTTTGCGAATACGATGTAAAATGTCTTCAGCAATGACATTTTTGTTCGTATCCCATAATTGACGCGGCTTTGAAGGCTAATAGGTCGAAATGATTATCTTGAAAAGCGTGCGAACTTCATTTAATTGCATAGCAATTGTAATTGCTGGCTTAATTCTCCAAAACTTGCACACACCGTACCATTCATAGTACGCAATGACTCAAATAAAGTTGAATCGCGTACATTAATCAATAGCAAACGGATCACTGACGAAAGTCGAGAAAAAACTCGTCAATGTCAATTTTGTTGTTGGAAGTGTTTCCGCTGACGTACTGTATACTCTGGGTTAAAATACACTCTTTGACCATTCTCCAAATTAACTGCGAGACGCACAACAGTCAGAAAATGTTCATGAATTGCAAAAGTAAATATCCAACAAAGCGCTTTATTGCACTTCACATATCGACCGTATCGTTCAAGACCAATAATCGCCATGTTGTTTCCTTTAATGACGTACTTACAAACATATTTTATCGATTTCATCAAACTGTAATATCAAACATTGATATGAGTTTTGAATGTGAATTAGACAATAATCGTGAATATAGTACGATCCAAGTGTTGTCAATTTCGTTAATCACTCTTCTAAATTCATTGCTGAATGTTCTGCCATTGTCGTCTGGTGAGCAACGCCGATAGAGTTGATATCCATCATTTCCTGTTTG
This sequence comes from Bactrocera tryoni, assembly GCF_016617805.1. Classification (NCBI taxonomy): domain Eukaryota; kingdom Metazoa; phylum Arthropoda; class Insecta; order Diptera; family Tephritidae; genus Bactrocera; species Bactrocera tryoni. The sequence goes on from NC_052501.1 coordinate 51,684,308, forward strand.
TGTTTCCGAAAGAAAAGCACGTGGATAGTGTTTCATGCATTCATTGTCAGACATACAAACCGAAAAGATGAACCATATTGGTTTCCACCACTTCGTATAATACTGAATCTTTCTCTACATCAGGAATTTCCGCAGAAATGATTTCATCAATTTGATCTGGTGTAACCATCATCCAAAGAAGAATGCGAAAAACCCCTCTTCTGCCACTCAACAAAGTACATCTAGCATCCAACAGCACCACAGATACGTTGCTTCAAGATAAAGTCAATCAAACATCGTAACTGTTGTTTGAAAAGTCATGCTGTGACATCGTGACGATTGCTTGCTGATTGACCGCGATCCATAATTCCGCACGTTTGTCACCGCATCCAGGAAGTACTTCTTGCCTTGCCTTGGCTTGGGTTGCCATACGTTGATGGCAAAAAGAACGCCGACCAATATTAGGGCGACCTTCGTAACAAATTTCAATCTGCAATTGACTTCTTTGTGTGAAAACACGTAAAGTTTTCACTGAATAAATTTCAATAATTTTTCTTTGAATAGCCGGAATAAAAAAGCAAGCGACCGCAATTGAACGATTCAAATAATTTTCAAATCAAAATATTGAAAACAAAACAAACAAAAATTGAAAAAAAAATTGTATGGAAAAAAATTACTTTTTGGAATTTTTCAATTTTCAGACTTCTCCTCATGAAAAGCATAAGGTATTTTTATTCCCAAATCTCATCTCATCAAGATTGCTGCAACCGTTCTCTTAGCGTTACTAACAAACAAACATTCATTTGTTTGTATGTGAAAAAGAAAAGGGCTGTTTTTAGGGGTTTTCCGGCAATTATTCGAAATTTTCTTGCCGTAGAAACCAACCTTGACCCTACACGAACATTTAGAAAAAAGAATTGGCCAAATCGGTCCAGGCGTTGTTGAGTTATGCGCTTACCAACACATTTTTTTTTTGTTTTTCCATTTCCCCGCTTTTCTGTTGAAATTTTTCCTGAATTTTCTTTGCTATAAACCTCACGGAGCCCGAGATCTTTCTAACGAATGCAAAACCGTGGAAATCGGTTCATGCGTTCTGGAGTTATAGCGTCAGGAAGGAAACCCCGCTTATTTTTATATATTAGAGCCAACTTCTATATGGGAAAATGGAATTGTCGTTTTACTCTATCGTACTCGAAATTTTTCCTTATTTGCTCACCGTTTAGACATACCCTGGACTGCGACAAACATTTTAAACTCAAAATCAGCTCAATCGGCCCAGCCGTTCTCGAGTTTTATTCAGACTAACGAACAACAATTCATTTTTATTTATATAGCTGTAAACATTACATTATTATATTATTATTAAGCTTATTAATATTGTAAATATTATTAAATGTTATATGATGACCAATATTCGAATACAAATTGGCAAATAAAGAAGAAGAAGCAGAAAATACTTGTTCCAATACTTTTCAGGTAAACATTTTGTATAGGTAAGATATTAGGGCAGGTATTCCTAGATGGTTCCGTCTTGCACATGAAGAGTCAGCCTAGAAATTACGGCTCTGATTATCATTATCTCTTTTTGAAGACAGTTTTTGAAGGTCTTATGCTAATCAGACTTATTCAAAAGAAGGAAGAAAATAAAGTCAGGTACAAGATAGAGGCTATTAATGTCCAGCTTTCGAATAAACTCGGAAATTTATCATGCAGCTTGGTCCTAGGCCATAAATGTAATGCCTTCTACTACAGCACCCTCCGAAAGTCATAACCACAGCAACCAGCTCAAGCATCGAGCTCACTTCGTCGACAATAGTGAGCAACTGGCAAACAACCAACAAGAACTGGCAGTTGTCAATCAACGGCCAACTGTCAACCATCAGCCATTAAACGACCACCGCACCAGCTGCTAGTCGGCAGCAACCGAATAGCTAAACCTTAAACTACGTCAACGTCACCCTACACTACCCCTAAGTTCACTAAGTACTCCTGATATTCTTTCCTTGTTTGCCCCTTGCAGCCAGTTGCAAGTGTTCGGCAATAGTTTGTACGCGACTCAAGTGTCTCTTTGGGGATATTAACTTTTGTTGACGCGCTTGAATGGTGCGGTAACCAGTGAGAGTGTACGTAAAATGAACATTTAATGTTAAGAATTTTGTAATGGTGAAGGAAGAAAGCATTAGAAGGACTTTTCTACAATTTCGACGTTTAGTTTTTGATATTACTTAAAGTTAACGCATAAATAGAGATTCGTACATTTTTACAGCATACATTCTTAGTTGAGCTTTATTCTCATGCACTTTTAGTGCGAAGCGCATCAGCTAGGCGAAATTGGTTTAATTGTTTTCCTACCTTCCACTCTGCCTAAGCTATTAATTTGTCCTACGCCGCGCCGTTGTACATCACACTGCCAGATCCGCTCTCATCAAGTGCGCAGTATTTACCTGTAAAGTTACGATATGGACTCCTTGGGTTGGGCTGTTATTAGTTACAACTTTCTAATCGGTGGTGGTGGAGAAATGTTTGAGGGTTGTCACTGTTGACCAGAGTCCAATAGATGCTCATACCACCAACTTAAATTCCAAGTTGATTGGCGTCCCCTTTATGCGCAACTACAATAGTGAGTGAAGAGGTTTCAGACTCCGTTCTACCAACTGATGAACTGTCAAGTCGGCTTTACTTAAAGTGTGGACACAGCTCGTATGCCGTGATATAGAACTAATCCAACTATCTCACTTAAGCTGTGAAGTGATTTTAGTCCCAAACTCCGGCTTTAACACGCTTTCGAGCATCCACCAGCCTAATACCGTCCAATCGTAACGATACTGGAAGTATTTCCGCTATGTCTATGCCATTCCTTTATATGCAGAAAATGTCTCGAACTTCAAATTAAATATATGTTTCCTTCAGTTCCCTTTCGTTCTTGAAGATCGTGTTGAAAGAAGTCACACTACGAAAAACTAAATTAGATTTCAGCAGCGCGACCAAAGAGAGTGTTCTACGATTAAAAGTAAGGCTCTCGAGTTGCCTTTGGAAGTGCAGGGAGCTCAACTTAGCAAAGGTTTGATCTTCGCATTTTTACTACAACCCATCCCTAACGTATCTACGCAAATAACACTCGCACTTTCACTAATATAAGTTACACCTGTTCTTTCCTAGTCATTCCAAGAGACCACTCATTCCATTCCATTCCCAGATTCTCCTATTGCGCTTTACTGTGCCTTTTTCTCTGGCGTCAGAGTGCGCGTGTAGATTTTCGCTAGTGACCAGTAAAAGTTTGCGAAATAAAAGTCGCTACAAATTTCATTACAATTAATAATTAAGGAAACAATAACTTTGTAGAGAAAAATGCGGCTAACTTTTGATGACGATGGAAAAAAGTTGCGATAGAGAATAAAAGTTTAAAAATGTTAAGTAATTTTTTTGAGAGGACCTCAAATTTTAACACACATGAAAGAAAAGGAGAGTCTTAAGCTTTTTGACACCGCGCATACATAGTTTCGACACGTTTCAAATATTCTTATATATGCCTATAAATTCGGGCTGTCATACGATGTTTACTGTTGCGTTTCATCCATACTATTATCTCGTATATTCTTTTCAATATATATCCAGCGATCTAGATAATATCACTGGAAGAAACTAGCTATTCTTAATTTTATTGATTGATCTTCATTGAAGTGTCAAAATATGGATCTATTTATTCTGAGAAACTTTTTAAACTAGCTCATTTTCCTCCGAAAGATCGTCTAAGTACAAAGTCGGCTTATATATGTATATAGTTTTAAATGGAACTCGTGTCCACCTTCTTCAATATAATGCTGGAAAAGGTGGTACGCGCCGCTGATCTGAAAACCGTAGTAGTGTTATTTACTTTAAAAAGAAAATGCAAGCGGGGTACACAAATGTTATTAAAATACATATAAACAGCACGTCGCAGCTTAGCCCTTTTCTAATCTAGGAAAAAAACGTGTAATAGGTTTGTGTTGTGATGAATGAGGTCAAGATGAAATACCTGGCAAGCATAAACAAATGTTCTGTCGTTTTCTGAACTAGGTCACTGTTGGCAGCTGTATATCTCAAAAGTTAAGCACTTGGTCTGTCTCGGAACCTGAATAAATTCCGCCAAAAATCTATGCCTGGGGATTAAGTGCAAAATAAATCATGCCAATAGATGCAACTTGTAAAATGGTAAATAATTGAAAAGCAGTCTCTGTTCTAGAAAAGCAAAAATGACGCCCTATAATTCTCTTATCATTCCCGTTCTGTTGTGCGGAAAAAAAACTTGGTGCATTCGAGAGAACTTCTCTCAGTAAGGCCTTTGGAAACGTCCGCGTGATCAATGAGTAACGGAGAAGATGGAATCTCGAAAAGGATAGAGGCGACTGGCGATATTTTGTGTTCTCAGCCCAAACCTTCCCAGGTTGTTGCCAAAGGACAAATATAGGTATATTATTGATCGTTCGCTATTCAAGCTAGAAATAGGTAAAGGGAATGGAAGCATACATTTGCTGACGTTGAGTGAAAGCCGAAGATGTCTAGATTTTTAGGCAAACAGACCCTCTTAGTTTGACGAATTATTCTGATGCTTGACGTTTTCGCATCATTGGAAACCTGGGATTTTTTCAAGCTGAAACTCTAACAGCTATCCTGGCACTATACGCTGAAATTAGGTCATCTCTCTCCCTGCTCTCTCAGGCGCTCTTATCAAAGTCACTTTTACACTCATCTTAATACTTTGTCTTGTATGGATTCTATAAGTAATTACCTTTAATTGGAAATAAGAAAAGCATGCCAACATCGGTCTTTTGTGGGGCAGGTGAACTTCTTATGAGCTCGGCGAGCAACTGTCAATGCTATGAATGTTCAATTAATTTATGCTCAGACAATTCGCTGCCTGTGCGTATGGAACCTAGCGTTGTTCCGAAAGCTTTTTTTGCAAGGTTCAAATTTTTATTTCAGCAACGCTTCTCTCCTGGTTTTCAAAATAATTTGAAAGTTTCCCTTGATTTAGACCTAAGCAGATTGAAATAGAGTGGCCATTACCTTAGATAAAATAATTTTATTGAATATTTAAATACAAGCAAATAGTCTTCAAGACAATTTAAGTGTGTACGCTTTAAAAATACCTATTTAAAATAGCCTTCTTAAGCTCAAAAAGGTCATTTAAATTTATGCTACTATAATATTAAATATACATACCTACATTCACATATTAATGTATCTCTACATATTCTCTTGTGACTAGCAAATTCAAACATATGTACATATGTATGTACATTCCCTTATCTTTAAATGATGCGACCCACATACGCATCGCTTAACCCCCGTCAATGCCCAGGCGGTAAAAGTAATTACCCTTTATGAGCCAAAAGTGAGGCAATGAATCTCAAAACGGCAAAGAGTTAAATGGGAAATGATAAATAAGCAAATGGCTAAGGGAACTTATGAGAAAATTCAGGTAAAGCGTAGAAACTAGGAACATTGCTGCAGCGCTATAAGGTGGACTAAGATGGACAGCTGTTTGTTGGTTAGTGTGTAGTATAAGACTGAGCGCATGGCAGTGTAGAGAGGTCAGTGGAAGGTGGTAAATAAATGAAGGCAAATACAATACACAAAAAAAAAACGTATGAAGCAAGAAGAAAAGAAGACTCTCAATATAAGAAAAATTAAATTAGAATTTTGGGATAAGAGACCAAGCTCCGCCTTCATTAGTACAATAAAATACGACGGAAGGCTGTTATTACATCTAAATGCTATTGGAAATACAAGTACTTCTTTGAAAAAGGAAACGAAAGTTTTTCCATACTTCCAGTGAGATAAAGTTCAAGATGGCTTCTTTCTAATTAGTTGGAAGGTAAGTCTTTCATGGACTTTAGCCACCGCATTGTCTATTGCTTTTGTCTTCAACTCTTCCTTGCTGGGCCTAGCCTTATATGCCGAATCAGCACGATTGGCGTCCCCCAGAGATATTCTAGACCGCTTTTTTTCTTTGCTCTCATCCATGTTGAGTTTTACTTTCAGAATATGCCAAAGCAAAGTTACTAGGAAGAAAAGGATAGATATTTACCTCTGCTCTAAGAACGAGCTCAGATACCAAGCTGAATGACGTCCATTGCCCTGTGTAGGATGTATTTAAAAAGATTTCCGCCATAAGGACTGCCTTTGCTAAGATAAAGGACAATCAGGACGATGATGATGACGACGGAGAGGTTTCATCGAGTTTATGTAAAAACGCAACAAACTGTAACCTGAAAGTTAATAACATAAATAAATTTGTGGTTAAAAGATTATTACAATACCATAAGCTTTTAAGTTAGCTTCTGACGAAATATAAGACTTATGCATGGCATGGTTTGAAAAACGCTCCGAACTTTACTGTTGTCCACGAAACAGCGAATCGCGTATAGTGCCCATACACGAGCACACAAGTGAGTTCGATCGGTATGAATTCGTTTGCCCATACACGACACACAAATCCATTTTGCGTTCGTTCTTCACAGAGTTAACATGTACGACAGGAAAGCGGAACATTTCTTCGAATTTATTTCTAATGTAGCACTTTTATCTATTTCTTTGTATTTCGTTAATAAGTTATTCCAACTTTTATTTTTCTCAATTTTTATATTTATCACTTTTCATTTGCCAAATTGTCAATTCATTTTTTATAAGATCAATAAATTCTGATACGAAATCTTTATTAAGGGGGGAGCCTGCTTTAGAAGCTTCAAACCATCAATTTTTTTCATTTTGCTTAAATTTTCTTAAAAATTATCTAAGAATATGTCCCAAAGTTATAGATGGGAATTCGAAATATTATCGAAGCTAGAAGGGAAGTGACCGAGCGTCTAGCAGATTTACATACATATGTATGTATGAGGGCTTGGGCAAAAAGCGAAAACTTTGAAGCGTGATTTCTCGGTTTTTCATTTCTACGATTATTCTTAATTGGCGGGCATCATTGACATAGAATTAACTTCTATTTAAACAAAAAAAAATTAAAAAAAGTCAACTTTTAAACAGCATAAAGTAAAATTTTTTTGGTCAAAAGCCACTATTTATTCAATTTTTAAAAAAATTTTAAGATTTGACACTTTTTTTAGAATTTTCTCAGCTTAACTAGAAGATAAATTCATAAAAATTATGAATCTCTTTAAATTTTTTGTTTCCAATAGAAATTACGACCTGCATTCTGCCCGCCGTCCGAAAAATGCACATGTGAGATGCATCGGGCAATTGCTTCCCAAAGGCAGAATATCAAAGATTTCGTATCCAAAAAATTTGTGAAACATGTTCAAATATATAACTATAAAGCCTAGAAATTTCGCTTGAATCAATTATTTCTTTCCCTCCCAAAAAAATCCTCAAAAAATCGATTTTTTGAAGCCTCGAAAGCAGGCTCTGCCCTTAACATTTGCCATTGTCCGCGATCTTCACTGTTCGGCGACACGAGAGAAATGAGATTTTGTGCGCCGACAACGCCATACACGATAAACATGTTCGCGCACCGATCGTAAAAAATCAAACATTTTCGCGAACATGGATCGGTACGCGAACAAGCCCATACACGATAAACTGCAAGCGCACACATACCGATCGAACGCACTTGTGTGCCCATGTATGGGCGCTTTTAAGAAAAACATTGATCCAATCCGCCTGTTCACAATTTTTTTTTTTTTTTATTTTGCATATCTTTATTTACAATCTGGCAAACAATAAGTAAATGTAATTGACTGATATAATTCACATTGATGCATTAAGTGCAATTTGGCCTTAAAGTAAGGGTGATCAGTTAATGTATCGTATGATTATTTTTGCATTAACTGCTTAATTAGTTCTTACGATCTAAAGGGCAGGTCTAGAGGATGCAGTCTTTGAAGTCGTCGTGTGTCCTCACTGTTGTCTAATAAGTTTATGGCGTGTGTGTTGAGATGGAAATTTAGTCTTGTGATGTATTTAGAGCTGTATCTTTTTATTTCGTCAATCACCGTAGTTGTGTTCAGATCCTTGTGGAGATGGATATTTTTGATATACCACGGAGCCTTAGCAATCAGTCTAAGAGTTTTTGACTGGTATCTTTGAATAATATTTATATTGGATTTACTTGCAGTACCCCAAATTTGAATGCCATAAGACCATACAGGTTTTAACACAGCTTTGTAGAGAAGCATTTTGTTTTTCAGACCAAGTTTAGAGTTGGGGCCAAGCAACCAATACATTTTTCTTGTTTTAATTTTGAGCTGTGTTCTCTTGGCTCTGCTATGTTCACGCCAAGTAAGTCTTTTATCTAAATGTAATCCGAGGTATCTTACACTATTGCATTTAGGAATTATGACTCCATTAAGATTTACGCTGGGGCACTCTTCTTTTCTCAATGTGAAGGTGATTTGAGCAGATTTTGAGGCGTTTACCGAGATGTTCCAGTTTCTAAGCCAGGATTGCAATTGATCTAGCTGTGCTTGTGCGGTTTCAGCAGCTTCACTAGCCGAGTAGGAGGATGAAAGTATAGCAGTGTCGTCTGCGTAGGTGGCAACTATTAATTTATCGTCTTCTAGTATTGGCATGAGCGGGGTAGGTAGTATCTTTTTAATTTTGTACAGTAGGCCTGAGTGCCAGACTCTGTCAAATGCCTGCTGAATGTCTAGGAAAATCGCACAACAATACTTCTTCTCTTCCAGACTACAAAGTATAGATTTCACAATACGATGGCATTGTTCCGGTGTGCCGTGCATTTGCCTTTCCAGCTCTGGCAGTAGTCTTCGAAGAAATATTCTTTCGAGTATTTTCGAGAATATTGTCAGTAGGCTTATTGGTCTATATGAAGATAACTCATTTTCCGGCTTGTTTGGCTTTGGTATCATAGTTATTTCAGCACATTTCCACTGCGTAGGGAAATGACTTAGCCTGAAGCTACAGTTAAAAAGCAACACTAGAAATAACAGGCATTTCTTGGGAAGATTTTTGATTGTCCATGCGTCGATATTGTCGTGACCTGGAGACTTTGAATTTTTTATCCGCGAACTTTCCGACTGAACTTCTGAGAGTCTTACGCTTGTAAGAAGTTTATCCAATGGGCATGGACTGTCGATGTATTCTTCAACGGCCCGGCGTTGGCTGGTACTGTTGAAGCTAAATGGCTCAAATGAAGCTTTATGATGGTTGGCAAAAGCATGAGCTTTGCTTGTGTTTGATCTACACCAAGAATTGTTGGCATCTTTTACCGGAACCTGTCTTACGGTGGGCCGTTTTAGGTATTTGGTGGCCTTCCATATACTATAGTCCCCGTCCTTGTTTGGATCAACATTTTTGAGGTATTCTCCTATCGATTCTTCTTTAAGTTCAGCCAACTTAGTTTTAAGCTCCTTGGTTGCTTTGTTAAGGGCTGTTTTGTCATTTGGATTGCTGCTGTTGTGCCAAATCCATCGAAGTCGCCTCTTGTGTTTAACCAATTCAGAGACTTCCTCAGAATATGGTTGCCTATTTCTTTGTGTTCGACAAGGTTTTTTACAACTGTTCGTTGACGCTAAAAAGGCGGCTTCGTGTATTTTGTTGGTAAATATTTCCACAGCATCATCTAAACCTCTTGTTTAGTTAATCTCCATGTTGAGATTAATATTGGACTCAAGTCGGGCTTGAAAAAGTTTTATGTCAGATCTTTTTTTTTAATATACGCTGCTTCTGAGCAGTGTCTAAAGCAGGCGAATTAAAATTAATAATGAGAGCAGAATGATCTGAGCTAAGATCGTCATCATTGATTATTTCGAAGAGATTGGAATCAATTCCTAAGTGAACAGCAAAATCGATTAAATCAGGTATCTTGTTAGGATCAGTGGGCCAGTAAGTGGGCCTGCCGGTAGAAAGAACGTTAAGATTTTTTTCTGTTACACATTTGTATAGTTCGTGACCTTCCGGATTAGTAAGACGAGATCCCCACCATGTATGTTTGGCATTGAAATCACCACCAGCCAGAAATCGACTGCCCAGTTTGTTGAAAAACGTAATAAATGACTTTTTATCTATTTTGAAACGCGGAGGTAGATAAAGTGCGGTTATGGCGATTCCTCCATTAACGCTTGTGATTTCAATAGAGGCTGCTTGAACTGAAGGCAACGAGATTGGTTCTAGTATCTTATATTTTAAAGCGGACTTAACAATAATAACAGATCCACCATGTGCTTTACCATCAGGATGGTTGCAAGTAATAAGGTCGTAACCATTAATTTTAAAAAAGACTTGATAGTGAAATGAGTTTCGGATATCATAAGGCAGAGCACATAAAAATATATGCATTTATATGCAACATACATACATATATGAGGCACGTATGCATACATAATATGTAATACGCATGCACTCAAGAAATATAATAAATATATTCACATAGGTTTGGGCAATTGATTACAAATACACATGTGCACTTGAAAACAACCCGATGTGGTGTGCCGTACATACACATATATTTAATTAGATAAATAAAAACTCAAAATAGTATGAAAGGTTTACAAATTTAAAAATCAAATTAGAATGAAATATTTCTCAGCTTGAATAAGATCTTTGTTTTTTCCCCACCAGTGGTAAGGATTAAAAGAATCTTATTTAAGTTTTAACGTTTGATCTTAAAAATCAAACAGTTTGATTCTACAAGTCAAACACCGCCATATATCTTCATTGTTAACATCCTAACAGCCTTAATAGCTTAATAATGAACGCATTTTAGCACACAAATATCATTTAAGCCAATATACAAAAGTTTTATGCCATTGGAAATCGATGACTCATTAAATAAATGCGAAACAATCGCACAACGGACGCAGCAATTTACGCATAAGTACTGCAAGAATAGAGCAGAAGACCCGTTTGTCGTTCGCCAAACGCTACAAGCTGCAATAAATAATCAGCAAATCGGTTGGCAAAATCTATGCGACCAAAGGCGAGATGGGTTTTCGAAAGTGAAGTGCGTGCATGTATGTGAGTAGTTATGTAATTGGTACCTTAGAGAGTTGTCTTGACGTACAAAAGCAATTTCAGGGCGCTTATATATGTGTGTAAGGCCAACTACTTACTACAATGGTTGCTGCTGGCTTTCGCTTGGTAACAGTGAAGAGGGTTCAATGAGATTGTGATCTGCCTTCAGGCGTGAAGCACCACTACATCTGGAAGCTGGAAGGGAGAATATATTTATTGAGGTTTTTACAATATTTGTATATAATTATGTACACATATTTTAATATAATAATATGTATGTATTTGTTTGTGTTAATAAATATACCAACAATTGTTGGAATAACTGTTTGTTCTTTCCTTTTAGTAATTGAATTGATTGATTTTTGTTGTTATATCGAAGAAGTAACGTTATATACCGATAGGAGCAGAAAAAGATAATAATGGCTTGCGGAGATACAATAGAAGATGCTTGAAAGCTTTAAGAAATGAATTTCATATTGATGATTTGAAAATAAATATGAAAAGTGGAAATGTGGTTCAATGGTAAGATCAAAAGTAGCAAGAAATACGTAACGGGAATAAATCAAAATCGTACAGTATTAATCTTAAAAGTATTGCCCAACTGAAGTTTGAACATTTCTTCATCTTCCTGATAATGTGTGGACTTCAACCCAAAAGAACTGTGCCTGCTCGTCTGCCATGAATGACTGAAGTAAATTTTTTATACCTGATTGATGTGAGTCACATTCAAAAGTGGACGTTCTGCATCGACCCGACTAAAAGATAGTTAAAAGAGAGCCACTTTTTTCCGAACCGTTTTTAACCGGTTCTGCAATTCAAGACTGAACGTTGACATGATGTAAAATTATTGAAGTTTGTTTAATTGTTATCGGTAACATTCCCCATTAATGCGTTCATCCGGTTTTAAGTGTTCATAATACAGCATGCCCTTCTGATCCCACCAAATACAGAATATTTCCAAGACGTCATGGATTTTCAGCCTTGCCGTTATTTTGGCTGATTGGCCATAAATTATTTTTTTGCCTTTGGAGTTATCGTAATGGATTCATATTTCATCATAAGTCACAATCTAATGCAAACACCACTTCGTTTTGCAGCGAACAAGAGCATTCTGACTTGTCTTTCAACGATTTTTTTCTGCTTTTATTATGGCATTTATTTATTTACTTTTAAACGTTTTGAAATGCAGTAGTTTGTGTTTGGAAATCAACTTTTTTAAGTATAGCTTCCAGTAAATATTATTAAATTATTTTTGGCCGCCGAGTATATTCTTTATCTTCTTAGCTAAAATCACCACTTATAGCGCGTTCAAACCACTTTTGACATGCTCACGGTCAGCAAGTGCGTTTTCACTGCTAAGGTTTTTACCATTTTAAAATAAATAAGAAGAACTCCCTCAAAAATACTTTTTCAGACAAAAAATTCGACATTTGTGGGTGAAAAAAATTACAAATGTTCAGGTTTCAAATAAATTACATAAATATACTGAAAACAGCGCATAATGATAGTAACTAGCCAATTCATGTTCGGAATATTGGGACAAAGAATAATAATCAATTAAGACATCTCTTGAAAAAATACAAAAACACAGTCATAGTTTCAATAGGTAAGAAAGGTAGAAACTATGGTAGAGATTTCTAATAAATTTTTATAACATTTTTTTTTATGATTACAGTGAAGAATTCTCGATAGAAAATGTATTCGATGCAGTTGCCAAAGTGAAACACCACCTTTTTATTATTCACTATCTGACCCCGTTGTCCTGCGTGAAATTATGTGTTTTGAAATGAAAAGAAAGTTAAATTTATCATTTCGTTCTTTTTCAATATAACGCAGCTTGATAAACAACATTTTTTTGTTTCTGTTACTGTGTACAGAAAAGATGATTTTCCAGCACGTGGGCACGCCACGTAAGTATATCTGGCCGTGTGAAAAACATAGCATTTCCAAATTTATGCCACTCACTATGCGACTATCCTTGTGTCCTGTTGATTGTCATCTCAAATGCAATTTTCACTGGAAACGGAATACGTTTGAACTGAAATGGAAAATCGATAGAACTCAAAGTACATCGTAGAATCAAGCATTCTGCCCCCTTGTATTCGGTAGGTACGTCATAATCAGTCGGGTTCCATTACACAGTTTCGGGGCATGATGATTGCGAAACATAATAACGTCAGATCCAACTTTGTGACACAAATGATACGGTGGCATACCAAGCCTCTCCAAATAATTTAGAAACTCCGCAGGGTAATTCACGGCGTCATCTTCATTGTCAAGACGATCGATCGATTTGTATGAGCGCAAGCCTCACGGAATTTGACTTTTGTTTAAGTCAATAACATCGATATTTTTGACAGCTAACATTGCGCGTGCATTTAAGGAATCATAGTTACGATAATTTGGATAATATCCGAACATTCGTGATGAGTTTATCTTTCGTGAATTGATAAATGGCAGATGGAATTGATATCAAGCCACCGGAAGTATCAACCAAATTTGACCCATTCTCACTTTTTAGCTAAGACGTTGCGAAATGTCTTCGACAATGTCATTTTTGTTCGTAACCCATAATTGACGCGTTCGTATCCCATAATTTGAAGGCTGATATGTCGAAATGATTATCGCGAAAAGTGTGCAAACTTCATTTGCATTCCAATGAATAACATGTTCCAGCAATTGTAATTGCTGGCTTACTTCTCCAAAATTTGCACACACTGTACCATTCGCAGTACGCAATGACTCAAATAAAGTTGACGCGTGCATTAATCAATAGCAACCGAAGGTAGGAAAAATCGTCGTTTTTCGGGTGGATTGTATAAATTCATCATAATGCGTTAGTTGATAACACACCTGGATCTCCATCTACTGGTTGGCCTTGCTCTTTGCGTAACTATTTCTTCGACGATGCATTCCACGTATGTCAATGTCTTTCCGAACAGAGCAATGTTCTCGCAAACGGATCACTGACGAAAGTTGAACAAAAACTCGTCAAGGTCAATTTTGTTGCTGGCGGTGTTTCCACTGGCTGTACTGTATTCTCTGGGTTGAAATACAATATTGTGCTATTTGAATTAGACAACAGTGGCGAATATGGTATGATCCATATGTTTTCAACTTCGATGTGTTGCTAATTTCGCCGATACAGTGGCTATTCATCATTTCCAGTTTGCGTTTCCGAAAGAAAAGCACGTGGATAGTATTTCGTGCATTTATTGCCAGACATACGAATCGAAGTGGTATTGTGATATCCGCATATCCATGAACCATATTGGTTTTCACCACTTCGTATATTTCTGGATCTATCTCTGGATCAGGAATTTTCGCGGAAATGATTTCATCAATTTGATCTGGTGTAACCACCATCCCCATCCAAAGAAGGATGTGTGCGTGCGGCAAACCTCTCTTTTGCCACTCAATAGAGTATAGCTAGAATCTAACAGCACCAAATATACGTTGCTTCAAGGTAAAGTCTATCAAACATCGCAACTGTTGTTTGAAAAGTCGTGCTGTGACATCGTGACGATCGCTTGGTGATTGACCGCGATCCATAATTCCGCACGTATGTCATCGCTTCCTGGGAGTACTCGGTCTACATGACCGTGGCCATGTGTTGACGCTAGAAAGAACGGCAAGCGATATTAGCACGACCTCTTCATGGCATCGTAACATATTTCATTCTGTAATTGATCACTTTGTGTGAAACACACATAACGTTTTCACTGAATAACTTTCAAGATTTTTTTTTTTTAATAGCCGGAATAAAGAAAGCAAACGATAATGTACTGCTCACAGCAAATTTCACTCATCGCACAACACATTTTAAAAATGTTAGATTATCACTCATACACCCCTGTTAGAGCATTATTGCTGATTGTAGCTCATACGCCATGTAGCACCTGTTTGATATAAAATATATAATGAGAAATATCACTCACTGGTGGATTGCGATTCATATAAAAAATATTTAAATAGTGTGTAAAATATTCTTCAGTTTTCTTTCGATATTTTATAAAAAAAACTGGCAGAAAATTAAAAAAATAATAAAGCAAAACTATTTTTTTAGCATCTATCTATCTCAAACTCTGTCAATCCATCAATCATTAATACGGATCATGATCCAAATATCACAAAAAGTGAACATGTGACAGGGCTCATACATTTTTAACTTATCACTCATAGACGTAACTTTTGTTATATGTTGTTATTCATACGCCACGTTTTACTTGAGTCACTCATACGCCACGTAAATGCATATCATTAGCACCAATATCACTTCTACGCCATGTCGCCCTTAACAGTATTCAGAACAGCTTTCATATAATGGCATTGCAGAAGCGAGTAAGGTTCTTCTCGGCAGTCACACATTCCACTTCGAACACACATCTCTACGAAAGCATTTGGAAACTTCATAAAAGGATTATATTACAAATGAAAGCCAAATGAAACGAGAATTACAACGGTACACTTACTGTTGTTGTGCATGTGGTTCGAACGGCTTGTGTTTTTGTAGTTGCCAGAAATCAAAAGTCCATTCTGAGTCTTCAGCTTCTACTTTTGTTGTTGGTTGCTATTTAAGGTCACATCACCTACTATATTGCAGTTGCTTGGAATTTAATGACAAAATGACTCCTGCTGCCATCAAAGCAGTTCATCTTGTTATTATTGTTGTTTGCTGCAAAGACACCAGCAGTTTCGTTAGCAACTTTGCCGAGTCCCAACTTTTCAGTGGGTTAGCTTACTAAGTGTAAAAGGGTCAGTTGGTCTTTTAGAACGAAATGGATATTTTGTACAAAAATAAGCACACTCAAGTGGAATTTTGACGAACTAAATGGATATTGTTCTCATATATTACATATATACACTCGTACACAAGTATTGCGCATATTTGACTACATTTTACAGCGATACTTTTTGCAGTATAGAAAGTTTTTACTAAGAAATAAGTTAATGACATGTTATTAATCAAAAATATTAAAAACTAAAAACAAAACACATTCAGCTATAGGTGAGTCAATTGAAAGATAGTGGGCTTAATAAAATGGGCTCGAAATGTAAGAGACTGACATGCGATGAAAAAACTAAACTTTTTATTTTTTAACTTAGTGTAGACGAACTATAATTGAAATTAATATTTTATTTTACTTTTTTTTTAACTGAATCACCAAGTTTAATCGGTATATCCCTTTAAAAACAATAAAATCGGCCGCTTTTGTATAAGCACAGAAAAGCTAATTTGTGTTTTACTCATTAAACGTAATAAATTAAAAACTATGATTATATTTAGATAATATATATAATTTAATTTACTTATGATTACTAAAAACAGAAAAAAAAATTGAAGAAAATCCCGAACGAACTAAAAAGTCAAAAAAAAAATTTAGGATAGTATGTATGTGAGTGGTTTTGTTACGGTACTTAAAGACAATGAATAAGGACTGCCGCGTGAAAATTGCGTGAAGCTTGTTGATAAGGCATTCCAAAACAAAAAAAAATGTTAACTTCGGTTATATACCAAATTTCGTGCACCGAAGCCATACAAGAACTTGATTCCGATCGTTCACAGGTATAGTTAACTGATCTGAAGAATTTCTTCGGAATTACATTGTTGTCTTTGAAAATAACATATACCAACTTTGGTAAAGATACATTGTCAAATGTGAAAGTTTTCCATACAAGCAATTGATTCTGATCATTCAGTTTGTATGGAAGCTATATGTTATAGTGCAGCATATGAGCAGCTTCTTGAAGAGAAAATGACGTTTGCAAAATTTCAAAACGATATCTTAACAAGTAAGGAAGAGCTAAGTTCGGGTGTCACCGAACATTTGATACTCTCGCATGATAAAGCGATAATCGAGATTTCATTATCCATCATTTACATACTTTTCAAATACCGTATTTGTGTAAAGTTTTATTCCGCTATCATCATTGGTTCCTAATTGTGTATATTATAAAGAGAAGGCATCAGATGGAATTCAAAATAGCGTTATATTGGAAAAAGGCGTGGTTGTAAACCGATGTCACCCATATTTCGTACATGTCATCAGGGTGTTAAGAAAATATTATATGCCGAATTTCATTGAAATCGGTGGAGTAGTTCCCGAGATATGCTTTTTGGTCCATAAGTGGGTGACGCCACGCCCATTTTCAATTTTTGAAAAAAGCCTGCGTGCAGTTTCCTTCTGCCATTTTTTCCGTAAAATTTAGTGTTTCTGACGTTTTTTGTTAGTCGGTTAACACACTTTTAGTGATTTTCAACATAAGCTTTGTATGGAAGGTGGGCGGGGAAACGGTCAAAATTCTAAAATTAAAATTCTGAAGTCGAAATTCCGGAATCAAAATTCTGGGTCGACAAAATTCTGGAAATCGGAATTCCGCAATTCCTTCGCCTTTTTTGGCTGCATTTCAAAATTCTGGTTTTTCATAATTCCGGAATTTACGTTTTCCAGAATTAATTATGGAAATTTTTTCCCCAAAATTTGAGCCAAATCGTGTATCTTATTTAAATTTGCTTATACATCTATAATATTATAACATAAACAAAACATAACTTCCGAAATAATTTCAAAATTCAAACAAGTTTATCGGAAAGACAAAGAACAACATTATTAACCATTAAAGATCAAATAGATACTACATTAATGGATCATGAGAATGTTCATTTCTTTTTTTTCGTAGAACATGTTCACAGCCATCTAGTGAATTGTGTGACAATACGCACGGTACATTTGCTTTTAATTCGTTCGGAACAAGTCCAGATAAATGTTTTCTTATTTTTTCGTTCCAAATACATAGAAGAAGTAGCCGTCGACGTTTAACATGTCTTTTCCTTTATTGGACTTCACCACAGTTATATTTTCCATCATTTCACAAAAATATTTAGCACGTTTTTATTAATGAAATTGCAGTAACTCATTGCTTAGTCAGTACATATATGTATATGTAGGTACATAGTAAACTAAATCATTATGGTAGTACAAAAAAGTAAATGAAGAACAACAAACATTAACAATAACAAATACAATCATGGTAGTACAAAAAAGTAAATGAACAACAACAAACAAAGAAATAAAAACAACAAATACAATCATGCAATTTTAAAAAACTACTTACTAGGCCATAAAACATATGACTACAGAATGTGCGCACTTTTTTGTTATCAACACGCATTTTTAATCACTAATTACAGAATTTTGCCATTCAGAATTTTGCAATTTAGAATTTCGTTATCCAGAATTTTGAATTCCAGAATATTGACTTCCATAACTTTGATTCCCAGTGTTCCGACTTCCGCAATTATGAATGCAGAATTTCCAAAAAAACAGAATTCCGACCCCAACCCAGGTGGGCGTGGTTACTATCCGATTTCTTCCATTTTTGAACTGTATATGGAAATGCCTGAAGGAAACGACTCCATAGAGTTGGTTGACATAGCTATAGTAGTTTCCGAGATATGTACAAAAATCTTAGTAGGGGGCGGGGCGACTCCCTCTTTTCCAAAAAAATTACGTCCAAATATGCCCCTCCCTAATGCGATCCTTTGTGTCAAATTTCGCTTTAATATCTTTATATATGGCTTAGTTATGACACTTTATAGGTTTTCGGTTTCCACCATTTTGTGGCCGTGGCAGTGGGTCGATTTTGCTCATCTTCGAACTTAAGCTTCTTATGGAAACAAGGAATACGTGTACCAAGTTTCATCATGATATCTCAATTTTTTCTCAAGTTACAGCTTGCACGGACGGACAGACAGACGGACGGACGGACTGACAGACATCCGGATTTCAACTCTACTCGTCACCCTGATCACTTTGGTATATATAACCCTACATATATCTGACTCTTTTAGTTTTAGGACTTACAAACAACCGTTATGTTAACAAAACTATAATACTCTCCTTAGCAAGTTTGTTGCGAGAGTATAAAAACTGAGGGTCTAGCTCCTGTATATACAGACAGACATACAGACGGACATAAATCGACTCAGCTCGACAAACTGATCATTTATATATAAACTTTATAGGGTCTCCGACGATTCCTTCTGGGTGTTACAAGCTTCGTGACAAACTTAATATACCCTGTTCAGGGTATAAAAAATAAGACCACACTCTTTCAAACGTTTGTTTGTACCGAGGCATTGATTAATGTTAAAGTTCGGAATTAGGATTGTATCAAGGTAATAGGGTTAGTGGGACCATTACACTTGTAGAAACCCTGACATGATTCCAATGAATTCAAAACAAGAAAAAACATTCCTTTCCAAAAAAAACACGAAAACTTGATTTTTATCAAGCGGTTTGTGTGAAAACTATATGCCAGGTGTTGCGTCAAACGACTTTATACGTCTAAAAATAATGGTTTAAAAAAAAAGGGGTAAAATTAATTAAAGAATCTAGGAATATTATTAAATGTTGTTTTTTATATCATGTAAATACTTACCATTTTTATATTAACAAAAAAGAAAACATCTATTACCAATGTATTAGAAGGCTCTATTACCGTGGATTATAAGATTGCTGAATTATATCTACCTATATTTACCCCTCTCTTATATGTACATACTTACCACTAGATTATGCCGTTAGGTTAATTTTTAAGCTAAGCCATGAAATCCGTTTAATAAAGAATTCCCTTGTATAATAACCAGAATCGAGAACGGTCGTCTTTTTTTTATCGGCATTTTTTAAAAAATCGCAAAGGCACAGGCAATTTCGCACGTTCATAACCAATTGCGCATCCCAATTAATTTATTAGTTCTCAAAAAAGCTTGAGAAAATTTTCCTGGCGCCCGAGCAGGGACAATAGTACGTGGATTAGTTAAACTGTGCATCAAGCTTTCGCAAGCTATTAACAAAAAAAAAATTAAATAATAACTTTTCGTAATTGCCTGTGCATTATCTCGTTGTTCGGCTGGTCGTGAAATGAAAGTGGATGTGAAAAAAGAATTAGAAAATGATAAATCTAAAAACAAGAGAAACGGAATACGTGTTAATATACATAAGTTAAAATAAATTCGGAGTATACATACATACATACAGGTACTTTAGATTTAAAAAAAAAAAGTAACACATACTTACAATCAGTGTAAAACAAAAAAAAAAGAAAAATATATATAGTATATATTAGGCCAGGTCATTTGTGGGGAGGCAAAAAATCGCCCATTGCTCTATGAAAGTCATATTCTAGGGATCAAAATAAGAAACTTTGCCGAAGGAACTATACCTCAGAAACGAATTCTGATGTCTCCCAATTTGGGTCGAACTTTTGGGTAGGGGCAAATTTTGAAATAGAATTGAAATTACCATTTCATTCTTATTACCTCTGAAAGTGAGGAGAACTAAAGCAATAACCACTATAGTATTTCAAAAAAAATAATAACTGAAGTGACTATTCCAAATCAAAAAGTTTACAATGAATCCACCATCCTCTACACCGCAAGATCAAGCAACTACATCAACAACTATCGAAAACCCAATGAGTCATATACCCAAGCAAGATGTTATTGTTTTTGGTGTGTCTACTGATTTGACTGATCTTAATTTACCAACCCATCCGGATATCTTGAGATATTATTTTTACTTATGCGAACGTGCTAAAACAGAACAAAAAAGTTTTCCCATAAATCATTCACTATTCAAGTACAAGATAAGTTGATTGGAATTTGGGAAAAAACTTGGTATGGAAATAATGCTGTAAAAAAGTGTATGTAATAATTGAATAAATTGCTTGACAAGTATCAAGAGCAAATCAAGAGAAGAAACAACACCCAACAATTATCTGGAAACAATTTTTTACAAGGAGCAACGTCTATGTCATCATTGCCAACATACCAAGATCCCGATGATTCAACATACGCACCGCCACCGGTTCAAGAAGATATGGATAGAAGCACAAGTTCACAATACACAGAGAGATACGATTGTTTTAACTTTGCCTTGGTATGTGACAGATTTGGTGTGCCTGACAGAGTAGCATCAGCATTGGGAACCGCTCTTTTGCAAGATTTTAAAATTAAAGATAAGCATGGGAAACCTGTCATCATGGATAAATCGAAAGTTCGCAGAGAAAAAGAGAAATGCAGACAAGAAGTGCCTCGCAAACGGTTAGATGATACCAATTTGTTAGCGTTTTCATTCGATGGCAGAAAAGATGATACTTTAACGATAGATAAAATTGATGAGAAGTATCATACTAGGATGGTAATAGAACCTCATCTTGTTATTTTGAGAGAACCCAATTCTGAATTGATTGGTTACGTAAGACTGGAACATGAAACCGCTGAATACAAAACAACCAAATTAAATGGTTTTTTCAACGATAAAAATATATCACTGCAAACATTAATTGGAATATGCACTGACGGTTAGCCAACAAACACTGGCGATGGAATTATACGACGATTCGAATTACTGTTAAAAAGACCATTGCATTGGTTTGTTTGCCTTCTACACTTCAACGAACTTCCGTTTCGGCATTTGTTTGAAGCTTTGGATAAATCAACCAATCGATCCACCGTGTAATGATCCAAAAATTCCATCACACATACAAGGAACGGAACGACATGTTCAATTGCTAGCGGTTATACCGGAAAATGTAGAGGCTGTTATGGCGTCGACATTAGAGAGCCGTGCGAAATTGCCCAGACTTGAAAGTAAAAAAGACTTCAAACAATAAATTTTTTTAGTTTCTTTTTTATAACTCACTTAAATTAATTTTTTCATTTTCATATGTTCTGACTACATAAATTTCTTAAGAGAAAAAATAGATATTATTATAAATAAATAAATAAAAATAAAGAAAAAATAGCCATTTAGCTGATTTTTTCATGTAAAGGCCAAAAATGGTGATTTTTTGAAATGATTGTATGGGGAACCCCTCAGGAGAGTTCCAGGGGGTGTGCCACTGGCATGGGTGGATCGGCCGTCAAAAGTTAGTGGGGGTCGGTCATACATTTGGACTCGATTGGAGTACTCTAAATGGGTCAAAGTGGGATTTTTCAAAATTTGCCCCTACCCAAAAGTTCGACCCAAATTGGGGGACATCAAAATTCGTTTTAGAGGTGTGGTTCCTTCGGCAAAGTTTCTTATTTTGATCCCTAGAATATGATTTTCATAGAGCAATGGGCGATTTTTAAATCGACCTGCACTATTGAAGATGTATATGTAAGTATATAAGATGATGGTGGGCAAAACATAGTAAGACTTTTTAGTTTAAAATTTGTCGAAGTCTTTCTTTTTAAATAAATAATTAGTATTTAGTATACGAATTTCTTTCTGAAGTACATAAAATGCATTCGGCGATTTTTACGATAAGCAAAATTACTCAAGAAAGAAGTTCCATTAAATTTTTTGTCAGAATTAAATTTTTGGTGCCGAAACCTTCAGAATGTTTGAGAATGACTTCGGTTAAAATTATTTGCCACGAGCAAGGATTTTTGATTGGTATTAATTCTTCAAAGAGGGTCGAGAACGCGTTAACGGCGAACCACGTCTAGCCAGCCATCAACATTAACTGATGATCGACACATCAATAAAATAATGGAATTGGTGCTTGTCATTCGACGATTGACTCCGAAAAACATCGCAGCCGATTAGAAGTTGCACCACGACAACGCCACAACTCACACCGCCTATCTTGTGAGCAGCTACCTAACCAAGGCCAGCATCCCAACGCATCCGCAGCGGCACTGCAGCCCAGATGTGGCCTTTTTTGTTTCCTTGTCTGAAACTGCCGATGAAAGGGGATCAGCAAATGTTAGGAAGACAGCTGATAGCTTCGGATTTCACCTTTAAATACACCTTGAAAAGCTTGTATGCTGGTAAACATTTTTTTTATTAAAAACTATGGAACAGAAAAAACGTTCTTACATACAGATTTATGTTCCGTTATTGTGAAATAATTATTAATTTTTGCGAAAATAAATGATGACTTTAGGAGATTGAAGCCTGAAAAAAAGAGAAGCCTTCTTCCTAAATTCTATCCACTTTCGGAGTCGGTTTTTAATAAGACTATAATATTACGATATTTTCGAGATTCGGAACCCAGAAGGAATTAATTAGTAATCTTCTAAAAATCTATACATTTTGTAATTCGGTTCTGAATTAGACAACACCTTTTGGAAACTCCCATTACTATATTTTTAGTATCTCTGACAAGCTATGCGCTCGCACCACTCTCTTTCTCTTTTTTAACCAGGAGCACATAGTACATAAAAGCCAGTCTCCAGCTAAGCAATTAAGCATAAATGTGAAATAAAAAGATAGAACAACCGAAGAATTAAGTGACAGCGCAGCCACAATGCTAAAATTCACGACAACTGTCATTGAGAACACAGAAAACGCCAACATCAACCCAGTGAACCAGTAAAAACGAACGAGGAACCTAAATTAATTAACCGAATGCGAACAAATTGCTGCTGGCGGAGCGATAAATACATAGGCATGCACCGGGGACTACAGTGGTGAATAAAGCAATCGGAAGTGGCAAGTGCATGGAGCGTAGAATCGGTGCGGGGAGAGAGGATGGTTTTTCCGTGTATTTTGCAACGCCCGCGCGAGCGTCTAAACGTGATTACTCGAATGTGCTGCTGATAATGACCCCGTTATATATGCGCTTACACACACACACACATAGGCATACACATTACTTTAGCCACCCCTTGTTGTCTTCCCTCTTTTGAGTTTTTGTTTTCCGTTCCTTGGATTGTGAGTATCTTCCATGCTTGTTTGGGCAAGACTTTCTGCCACTGGCCGTCCTTTTCGCTTCTTGGTCGCACTGTTTCTCGAGGCTCCACTAGGCTTGTCGCCCGCCGCTTTGAAGTTGTTGGCTCTGGGGTCGTGATCCGTCTGCTTAGGAGTCCGCGTCTTTTATCGTTTTCTGCGATGAGCCAGTTTCTGCGGTAACTCTTTATTACATCAAAGAGTTCGTCCAGCTTTGCCGCTCCTTTCTTGACATCCAAGCCGACGTTCTTTTGCTTTGCCATCGCCGTCTTCATGACTATTGCATTTTTCCAAAGATTCCTCTTCTGCTCGTCTCATTTAAGTGATGTACTCCTGTTTCGGCGAGTTTTGAGGTCCCTCTGTGGTGGTCACTGGAGTGCTCTTCTCTTCTGTTTGTTTTGCTGGTGGTTTTTGTGAGGCAGGAGTTTCCTTTAAGGCTATCTTTTCTCCTTTTTTCTGGACTGGAACATGAAACCGCTGAATACAAAACAACAAAATTAAATGGTTTTTTCAACGATAAAAATATATCACTGGATACATTAATTGGAAGATGCACTGACGGTTAGCCAACAAACACTGGCGATGGAATTATACGACGATTCGAATCACTGTTAAAAAGACCATTGCATTGGTTTGTTTGCCTTCTACACTTCAACGAACTTCCGTTTCGGCATTTGTTTGAAGCTTTGAATAAATCAACCAGCACTGGACCAAGATCGGGCGTGGGCGCAAA